>NC_134455.1:381370990-381670990 GCF_047948215.1 Lycorma delicatula | reverse complement strand
CCTGTCTCAGTGTAACAGTAATTAGAAATGAAAAATCATCACTGACATCTGATCTCTTTGTAAATGATTTATCTTATGGTAGTTTTACGCCGTGCGTCTTGTAGTTCCTCTCGTGTCTTTTCTCTTCGATTCTAATATTTTAAAATCCAGATCAAGGCAAATAAACATTAAAATTATCAGTAAATAAAGAGTTATTTTTTATAATTTTTATCAAAAATTTTACATTAGCTTTTACGTTATTTTGCGAAGATTATCAATTTAACATGTTTCTTCATCTAATGAAAAACGAGGTAATCTAAATCCGAAAGTTTTATCCAAAAAATGTTTTTAATATCACATTTTAACGAACACACAGATTAAAAAGGACTATAAAAAAGAGTGACTTAGGTTTTTTTTAAAATTTTATTTCATTTTCTTTATCATATTCAAAACTTAAATCTGATTAAGTTTTCTTATATTTGTCTACGAAAATATATATAAAATTAGTAAATGTCTAATTATTATATTTCATTGTTTTCAATTTAAAGGTAAAATTATTATTTATACAAGTAGAAATTTAGAAAATGTTATAAATCTCATCCCTCGGCACTATGTAGTTAGTAAAATTTTAATGAATTGAACCACTCTATACTTATATTTATACTTATGACCTACCAGCTTAGATTATAGAAAGCTGATTCCAATATTACTGAAAATATTTGTTATCTCTATCTGAATTCTGCTTCCACTTCTCCAGTTTAATTCGAAGTCGATGAAGAGCAGAATTAATGAATAATAATATTCTTTTGACTTTTCTCTTAAATAACATCAAAACCATATAACATCTAACCTAGAATTATCTCATTAAACCAGGTTGATTATAGGATAATTCATCTAGTACAAGTCTATTTATTCTATTAATTGTTAATATTAATATTATTATTATTATCATAAAAATCCTGTATACAGAAGAAGAAAACTTATTGGCTAATAAATATTTCGTTATATCGTTTGAATCACCTTTTAAAATGTTAGATTACTTCTGTTTCTAACTATAATTTTGGCACCTGTATGGTTTTCAAAGAAATATTAAATATTTGGACCGTTACCCAGAATGGTGTCAAGAATCTTGTTGTATAGTTTAAATTTTTTTTTTTTTTACTTGTAAGGCCGCAAAGGACCACTTTAGTCAGAATAATTCAAGTCTTTTTTGCAGATTTTTTGGCCTTTAAGTTCTTAGCTTTTACTTTCTCCCAATATTTAGTCATTCTTAATGATCTTGCTTTACGATCCTCTTCTAAATAAACCCTTTTTGTATAATTAAAAGTTCTTACTTTAAAGTCGGTATTCGGATCTTTAATAATAAATTTTAATTTTTCGGATTTATTAAGTAAATCTTCGTAGGTCAAATTTAATTCTTGCATGTCTTCTTTAATTTCTTTGATCCATAATGGCGGATTTTTTAAAGACCAAAATTGATCGATAATTCTCTTAGTAATCCTATCCTGCGGTAACTTTAACAAGTGTGCACAAAAAGAAATTCGTGTTTTCGTACAGATATTTATTAGGCAATAATCTGTACTGATTTTCGTGTTTATATTTTTTGTTTATGCAGGTTCTAAGAATCCTGCGTTCAACTTTAAGTAAAGGTTCAGTCCTATTTTTCTGATTTAATCTAAATAAACTCTCGCTCGTGTAAGTAATTACTGGCTTAACCACAGTTTTGTAATGTCTAATTTTAGTGTTAATCAAGAGCGATTTTTTGTTGTAAGTATTTTTGGTTACTTGTAGCACTTTAAATAATTTATTACGTCTTTCAGTCCAATTTTGTTTTTCGTTACAATTACAAGTAACGATCTCTCCAAGATATTTAATTTTTTCTACAAGTTCTACTTTGTTTCCATTAATATTCAAAGAATTAATAACTAAAGGATCAATAGCCATCATTTCAGTCTTTTCGTAAGAAATTTTAAGTCCAATTTTATTCTCAAGTTCTTCTATACTTGTTATTTGTATTCTGGCTTCTGCGATACTATTAGCTAATAAAGCTAAGTCGTTGGCAAATGCTATGCAATTTAAATTTAAGTTATCTCTTTTGTATCCTATGTGAATATTTTTTTGATTAATTTTAAACCATTCGCTCATCAGAAATTCTAATTAACAGTTTTAATTTCTATTATAACAAACTGTATTTATTCCAGAGACCAGAATAAGTACACAAATAAAACTTGGATAAGATTAAAATTAATTCGTCGTAAAGCCATATAGGAATTTCTAAAATATATGTTATATTTTATAAACGGACTCACGTTCATTTGTATATGAAAAAGACTCAATTATTCTAGCCATAAATATGTATATTAAAAATAAAAGAAAACAATGTCGCTACATAGCGACATTGTTTATAATATATATTGTTTATATATATATATATATATATATATATATATAAGTTACCTATATATATTGTAACAAACGTAATTGAACTTGGCAAATGCCGGCGACAGTGTAAATATATAAAACTAAAGTAGAAACACAATAATCACAATAATAAGTGTAACAGCAAAAATAACATTTTACAACACCAAAGGGGTTCAAAATTAAATTTTAAATTCAAAGTACAAATTGATATGCGCATTGCAATGTTTAAACTTGTACGTTTTTTCAATAGTGTGACTCATGTAACGACAGTTAGTATTAAACATTTTCAACACTAGATGGTAGAGGGATGGGAAAGTCACCGTTATTAAACAAAGTAACTTTAACGTAACAGGATAATACCGTTCAGTATCAAATTAAAAAAAAAAAAAATCCAACACTCGCTACAACGAAGTTTTTCATTTTATTACATTTCTTATTCACTTATTGCAGTCACTTTACAAATAAACATAACCTAAATTCAAGATAAATCAACATAAAACTATTTATCTTATTCTATTTATCTAAGTACCTGTGAAAACCTAATAAAAAAAATAATTAAAATAAATTCAAAAGAAAAAAGAATAATAATAAACAAATTTCAAAATTAATAACTACTAATTAAAGTAGTAATATTTGCTATTTACTACTATTTAACTCATCTGTAATTCTGATTTATCGAATTCAAAATTCTCGAGTAAAAAATTCCAATTAACTAATCATTAAATTTCATGTAGGCTTAAAACCCATAACATTTAAACTAAAGGAATTAATACTTTTTTTATATATTCTACCGTCGCGAATTCGCCCACAAGATAGATGTAGCTTCACTTGCAATGCTTTTTCAATAGCAACCTTACTATTTTATAAATAAAAAATATTTAATCAACAATATTCTATTTAGATTTTCATTAAATCCTGATAAAATGGTAAATTAAAATTTTTATGAAAAATACTGAAAGAATATACGATAAACAATGAATTGTTGCCCAAAATTTAAATAAAGGATAACAAAAAAACGAAGATAAAAAAAATTAACAATATTTATTAGACGAATCAGTTAACGGTATGTAACTTCGGTTACTACCATTTCTCGGAAAGTGCAGGCCAAAGAAGAATGAAGAGGTCATCGGAAGAAGAAGAGGGAGAAGAAGAAGATGAAGAAGAAGGAAGATGTTGAATCGAGTAGAGACTCGATTCAACAACACGGACAGGAGTCCGGAAAAGAGCCCAGAAGAGATGCGTCCTGAAAAGGCAGCCATAATTGAAGTGGATGAAGAACTTCTATACAACCTATTCTTTAACACTTACAAGTTAATTAAAATAAACCAGCGATTGCGACTCCTCCGGAGTAGGGGTCGCATTGCTCCCTCCTTATAGTTAGTGCCCCGTTGTGGCGTATTCCTTCTAGCCTATGAAGCGTTAGGACCGAAAGGACTTCAGCGGACGGTCTGAAGGGGAATTACGTCGGGAGGACAGGTTTCATAAGCCTAGCCTTCCGCGGTCGGCCCATAAAATGGGTTCGATAACGCTGGTTTAACAACGGATTGGAATGCAATTAAATCCGTCCTTAAAATACTAAATAATAAACAAAACTTGAAAAATTAGACCCGCCATTTAAAATAAACCTTTAAAAAAAAAAACACGCCCGATTAGAATCATCCAGCAGCAAGGGACTCTGTCCAGGTTCTGCGATTTGTAGGGATAAATAAACTCCCGCCAACTTTGCATTCCATTCCATTCCATAGACGAATCAATTTTATGAATGCATTAAAATAGTTCAATATAGAAGTCCAATAAATATAAACAAAAAATTTATTACAATCCCAAATCTAGCATCCCCATTACGGCTATACCCGTGATCTATGGTTACTTGCATTTCCCGTCACGATCACGGCTCGCTTCGCTCTCCTGTTTCCCGTTTCTCTTTCCCGTACTTCCCTTTCCCCTTCCTCTTTTAGCTTTTCCCTTTCCATTTCCCTTTTAATTTTTCCGGGTTTTCCCTTTCTTTCTTTTTCCCATTTTCCACTTCTTCCGTTTTTTCCCTTTTCACTTTTTCGATTTTTCCATATTTCCATTTTCCGATTTTTCTCTTTCTCCCTTCTTCACAGTTTTCGATTCCAGTTGGTTTTCAATGAATTTCGGTATAGGTTCATTTTGTCGCTAAGCAGAAATCATGGTAAAATACTATGTTATTCCTAATTTAAAAACGAAGCCTTTTTCGGACACGTGTTTATTAAGAACTTTTATCATTACTTTAAACAAAGAAATACAGCTGTAAAATTTAGCGGCACTCTTCTGGAGCACTCACATACTCTTTCCGTCACTCTGCGCGCGAACACGATGTTTTAATACGAATATTACTTATTTGACAGATGTAACGAATTACTTCATTGCCCTGCTTTACCTACGCTGTTAATCTCAACCAATTTTTTGTATCTGACATCTTCAATTATTTTCTTAACATATTCTATTTTTTTTAATTAAATTTTATTTTAATTTAATATTATTTTATTTAATTTTAATTTTAAATTAAATTTATCCCCTTTCTTTTCCCCCATGACTCTTTCCCCTTCCTCTTTCCTCTTTTATTTTTTCTCTTTTCCCTTTCCATTTCCTTTTCCTGTTTTTCCCCTTTTTTATTTTTTCAATTTTTCCCTTTTTCGCTCTTATCTTTTTCCATTTTTCCCTGTTTCACTTTTCCGATTTTTCCCTTTCTCCCGTCTTCCTCGCGCGCGTAAATCGGTCTAGTAGGTTTTAGTTTATAGTGGACACACATATCGGAATCATTACGATGGAATCGTAAAATAATTAGTATAGCGTATGTTGCTTTTACGTCCAACAGATAGCGCTGTTAACGTGAAATTTAGTTTTTTATCGATTTAAACCCCTTAAAATCAAAATTTCGTAAAATCCTTTCTTAGTGCACGCCTACTTAAGATACGACGGTACCCTGAATATTTAAAGTCTCTACCTATAATAGTTTTGGTTGTACGTTGATTATGAGTCAATGAATCAGTCAGGACTATTTTATAAGAGATATGTAATTTTAGAGTATCATATTCACAGCTGAATATCATCTGCATTTAGCTGTTTTTCCAAACTGATATATAACAATATGAAATACTCAGTAAAGAAGGCACAACCGATAAACTGCAACTTCTTTCTTTTTTATTTTTACGGGCATCGACTACTAAGATCATTAGCCCTCGTCACATTCTTAAAGGAAATTAGTATCACCATCAGGATGGTCATATGTAAGGGTGTAAAGGGCCTGACTCATTAACCAATATACACATTCTGTAAATTATATAGTAATAAAAGTTTTAATGAATGAAATTGGCAGATTTTTTTTTTTTGTCTTCAGTCATTTGACTGGTTTGATGCACTTCTCCAAGATTCTCTATCTAGTGCTAGTTGTTTCATTTCAGTATACCCTCTGCATCCTACATCCCTAACAATTTGTTTTACATATTCCAAACGCGTCCTGCCTACACAATTTTTTCCTTCTACCTGTCCTTCCAATATTAAAGCGACTATTCCAGGATGCCTTAGTATGTGGCCTATAAGTCTGTCTCTTCTTTTAACTATATTTTTCCAAATGCTTCTTTCTTCATCTATTTGCTGCAATACCTCTTCATTTTTCACTTTATCCACCCATCTGATTTTTAACATTCTCCTATAGCACCACATTTCAAAAGCTTCTAATCTTTTCTTCTCAGATACCCCTTTTTACTCTCGGCTAGAATTACTATATCATCAGCAAATCGTAGCATCTTTATCTTTTCACCTTGTACTGTTACTCCGAATCTAAATTGTTCTTTAACATCATTAACTGCTAGTTCCATGTAAAGATTAAAAAGTAACGGAGATAGGGAACATCCTTGTCGGACTCCCTTTCTTATTACGGCTTCTTTCTTATGTTCTTCAATTATTACTGTTGCTGTTTGGTTCCTGTACAAAAATAATAGTAAAAAATAAACTATATAAAACGTACTTAATTCCGATAGTTTGTGCAAAAGCTCCCTTCTCGGATAATAAAATTAAAGACATAGAACTAAAAAAATCAAAATTAAAAGTAAAGGAAAAAATTTATCAAAACTCTTCTAGGATAGAAATATATATGAAAATATTAAATTTTTTGCAGTAACCTGGTACTACGCAAAAACAGAAACATCCGGTTCAAAATTTCGTTATTATTATACAAGATACTACGGATGTTTCTGGGTAGATTAAATTTACGACGCAACACCGCATAAAAAGACATTTATTGAAGTCATTCACTGACAAGAGAGAATCAGAAGACTAAGCAAAATCTATGAACACAAATTATGTTCTTTGTCTTTTTAAGACATATTGAAAAAGTTAACCTGATGATTTTATGAGACTAATAATCACAATATAGAGCGAATGAATTAAAATAATTAACATGTAAATTTTCAATTTGAGGCAGTAAATAAAGCGATATAAAAACAGACTTGGACTGGTAAAAATAATACTATTGAATTTTTTAATCGCGTCAACGTTATTTTTATAGAGTGTGGGAATTTCTGTCCAACCAATACGTTTTTTTTTATAATAATAAATTAAATTATTCTCTACTTTAAATGGTAATATCGATAATAATAAATACCATTAATAAAATATTGAAGTATTTTAATGTAATTTTTAAAATGTATAACGTTAAAAATAAAGCTCTTTTAATCAGAGAAAACGACACTTTGTATTTTTATATTCTGGCATTTACTAAATAAAATTCTGTCAATTATAGGTCGGGAAAATGCGATTAATAGAATATAAATATATACAAAACCTTCTGAAAGTAAATACGTATATTATGTATCTTTAAGTATCAAATTACAGTGTGATATTACTAATGAAGAATGAGATATTCTGTTTGAGAAATTGTAATATCCTGACTGAATTTAATCAGGTTTAAGTCAGCAGTAACACGGTTTAGAGATGGGATTTATCCATTTGGATTAAATCCCCTTTATTATTGTATGTCACTTAGGACATTTAAATCTGTTCTGAAATATTATCTTGTTTGAAAACCGTATTAATTATTATTGCCAGGAAGTTTTGTATAATCTCACATCCATACATACTTAATATAGCTTTATTTTGCTCCTACACAGTTTGTCCGCAAAGTCCGAGAAGAATTAATAGTAGACAATGATAGAAGGTTTAGATTTTATATATATTTTACGTTGTAAAAAACAAAGGTATAAGTGGAAAATTAATGCCGTTTTTATTTAAATTAACGATTACTGTACAATTTTAAATAAAACACTTCGTCTAGTGGTATATGATTTTAAAGGCTGATATAATAATATAGAACAAAATAAACACGTAACATAACACTATTAATACTGTTGAAGGGTAAACTGATAGCTGCGCAACAGCTTTATTTGGGACGACTGAAGAAGTGTTGACATTGCTAATAGTACAGTAGAGGAGATAGTGTATCGCAAATGAATGTCGTAGGTAGCAAGAAACCAGTCGTTAATCTTCCAATCAATTCTTAAATTTCTAGTCAACTGAGATTTTTAATCTTCAACGAGTAAAATGCTTTGTTTCTGTAAAATCATAGTTGTGAAAAATGAAGAGACGTCATACTTTGAAAGCATGACTTAGAATGAAATAAAGAATGTGTCAATTCTTATGAGTGTAGCTTCAACAATGTTACTACTTTCAGTATTAATTGGCGTATTTGCAGATTTAACAGTACCTAACATTTGGTTTCTTTTTCAGAACTAAACCGGTGTTTTGACAATTCTTGGGACATACATTAATCGGATAAGATATAAGAGCAGTACTGAGAGTTCCTTATTTGAAAAGCTGGCGTATAGTTACGGGCATACTTTCAATAGTGTAATTAATTGCCTTTATAAAACGTTTTCGTTGTAAAATACGTCATGCCCCTTTCCAGTTTTTCTTATCTAAAATAGCAAATTTCAAAATTTTCCAAATCATTAAACCCTGTTTACGTAAAAAAAATTTACATTTTACAATGCACGGGCATCCTTCTTTTAATAACTTTATAGCTTCACATAACGTTTAATTAAGTAAATTTCTACTTGCGTTTGTTAGTTCATATGTCATGAAAGAATGAATTGCAAATAAAATTTAAATTAAATTTTTAAAGAGTGGCTTGGAAGAAGTCCTAAGCAAGAACTACCGCATGAAAATAAACAAGAACAAAACGAAAGTAATGAAATGTAGTAGAATTAACAAAGATGGACCACTGAACGCGAAAATAGGAGGAGAAAAGATTATGGAGATACAGAAATTTTGTTATTTTGGAAGTAGAATTTCTAAAGATGGACGAAGCAGGAGCGATATAAAATTCCGAATAGCACAGGCGAAACGAGCTTTCAGCCAGAAATATAATTTGTTTACATCAAAAATTAATTTAAATATCAGGAAAAGATTGTTGAAAGTATACGTTTGGAGCGTAGCTTTATATGGATGTGAAACTTGGACGATCGGAGTATCGATGAAACGACTACCACTGGATAGGGAATCTTGGAGAGCTACATCAAACCAGCCAAATGACTGAAGACAAAAAAAGAGTGTGTGTGTGCGCGCGCGCGCGCACACACACACACAACACATAATATATATATATATATATATATACACACACATTAAACACACAGTATTGCACAAACACTAAAGTAATTTATACACACGCACGCACGTAATGCTACACACCACCCGCGCGCGGTGTGTAGCATTGACTGAAATATTGCTTTTCATTTTGACTACTATCTGATATATTTTAATGAGTAGGTCATGTGAATCAACATGTCACAGGTTTGCATTATTTATTTACTAATCTTCTGTTAAAAAATGTATTACATTTCAACACAATGAAATAAGTTGTTTGATAGTGGGGTGTAGTAACTTTTCCTGTGTTCTCCATTGTGCTCTCTCAATTACTAGTTGTCCATCCTCATGTCTATTCTTCTGATCTTCAACATAATCTTCTTCTTACCTCTTACTTATCTCGGGACTTGCATTAGTTTCTGTTGTGTGAATACCCAGGTTTCACTTACATAATTATTAGCAAGTTTTACTACTGCATGTATATAGAATTTTTATCCCATTTATCTCTATATTCAATCTGATTAATTTTTTATATTAATTTTAAGCTTGCTATTTAATCCTTTTCTTCAAAGTATTTCCTTCACTCTGTGGTGCTCTTTACTCAGCAGCTCATCAAAATAAACAAAGTCATCAATGCATTCTTCATCTACTTATATTGTTTTATTCAGTTTGTTGCTGAATGTCATTATGTTTGTTTTTGTGGAATTTATTTTTAGAAATATTTTATGAAATTCTTTTCTTTTCTGTAAATTTTTTCTTTAACTTTACCTAATTTCATATCATTTCCAGACATCATCCTAATTATTCATTTTCAATTTTATATTTACACTATATCTATTTCAGTATCACTTTTTCAGAGCTAACTCTATTATACAAGCAAAAATTTACCTGGCAACACATCCCAGTATTAGTTCTCTTATTCGAATAAAATTCACTTTGATGACTATTATCTTCTCATTTTTGTTGTTATTCTCTGTTGATAAGGTAATATTTGTCTGTGGAAACTCAATAAATTTTAATTTATCTATTATAGTGTGCAGTTGGTTGGTATTAAAGATCTTCTAAAATCTATTAAAAGAAGAAAGGCAGGGAATTCATACTCTTGTGCTTTTGTTATCAGAATTGATAACATTAAAATATCATCATTTGTAGAGAAATTCTTTTTAATTCCTACTTGATTTAGAGGTGTGTTATTATCTAGAAACCCATTCATACCTTGTTGATATTAAACTAATATAATACAGAAAGAAGTTTCTTCTGTATTATAACTCAGAGAAAATTATAATTTCTTACATCCAATTAAATCCCTTTTTCAGTAGCAAAATTAGCATAGATTTCAGTCATACCCTTGTTATTTGTTGTTTCATCAAGTAGAATTAAAAAAACAGCGTAATTCTTTCAAAAAATCCTTCCCTCCTATTTTTAATTACTTATTGTATTTCCCACAACTTATGGTTTATCAGATTTAACTTTTCGAATGCATAATCTAGTTTTTTATTTAGAATATTTTCTGATCTGTTCTTAATAAACCTATACATGCTGTTCTTCAGGAAATAATTAGGCATTTCTTTTTACATTATAATAAACCTTCTGCTCTTTATAATTTTTGGAACTTTTGACCTTTGGGAAACTTAGACATTTCTTTAACACTCGATTGTTGTCCTTGCATCGTTGAGATAAGCAGTGACTACTTTTTGACTAATAGCGTATCTGTAGGGAGAGTCACGCTACCCCACTTACCTACATAACCCATGGGGAGACAAATTTTAGTATAATACTGGATCCTTGTGAAGTGAAGTTCATTGTGGTGAGCAGTCCATGTATCTCTCTGATATGTAAACAGCGAATACGTAAGTATTTTTAATTAATGTTTTTTTCTCAGCTGTATTATTCGGATTTTGTTTTAATTATTCACCACTTAGATAGTGTAATTTTAGTAGCCCTCACTATTTTTTCATGCTACTAGAAATAATGTTCTATAGAAAAATACTGTTGCATGTATTTCACAGATACAAGGAAAAAAATATATATATGTTTTTGTTCTTTTTATTGTTCTTCCATTGGTTCATTGTTTCAGTTGTTTCATTTTTGATTAATTCTATAGACTGCTAAGAATATTAATTCTGACTTACTCATAATTTATTACAATAAGCAATGGCAATTTTTTTTCTATTACAGGAACCAGATGACATCACTAAAAGGAACTGTGATATGAAAAATTCGGATGATATAGCAAGAATCCACCACCATTTATTTCATGGCATTAATGATGATGATGAAATTCAATCTGATCATTTTATAATTTAATTGAGTAAGACTGTGACACTGATGGTTCAGAGGATATTAAGGAGCGTGAGGAAGATTCAGAAAGAGAGTAAAGCAACTAAGACATCAGTTCTGGGGAAGAAGGAGAGGGCAATTTCTATGTTGGTCATCAGAAAATGGAAAAACAGTAATTTAATAATTTTGTTAAAAAAACTCTTTACAGTCACAGGAAAATAAAAGGAAAATTGCCAAGAACAATCTAATCAAGTGGCTTCCAGGTGTGATAGGAAAGGCCCTGAATATTAATAAAACTTTTGATACTTCGAAGTGTCTCATTGACAATGACATGATAAATATGACTGATATGTTTCAAATCAGTATATTGACATCATAAATCAAAATTATTCACAGCCTTAGCATGAAGGTCATAATGATAGGATGGAAATATATGCCATCATAGGACTTTAATACTTGGCAGGATACTACAAGCGTAAGAATCAATTTTGAAGATTTATGAGATAAAGATGGATTTGAAATAGACATTTTCTGTTTGACAATGATGCCCTCTTTAAGTTTATATTCTTATTACAAACTATGAGATTTGACAAAAAAAAGAAGTGACTGTTTAGTACTATTTATAACTTGTTTAAAAAGTTAGTAAACAACTGCAAAGCTTGCTATTATGTGTGGTCTGATGTCACAATAAATGCAAAGCCACAGGCATTTAGGAGCAGATGTTCATTCACTCAGTGTATTGCATTAAATCTGGCAAAGTATGGAATCAAAATTATAATGTTTCTAGATTCTAAAATGTCTAATACTGCCAAATTAGAAATTTATTCTGTTAAACAATTGGAAGGGTCATTTTAATTTAGTAACAAAAGTACAGACATAGGTGAAAAATTGCTTTTTCCATTACTAACACTGAAAGTAATGGGATGGCTCATAAATTGGTTCAGTGATGGCTTTCTTCTTTAGACCTTATCTGAGAAATATCGCTTGCCTTATTTGGGTGGGAACACTAAAAAAACAGGTAGATCGCCAAATGAGTGAAAGATATGAAATGTAGAGAAACATTTTCCAGCATGTTTTGCAATCAGTTTAAGCAGTTATGGAATGCTAGTTTCATATTTCCCACAAAAGAAGAATCAAAAGAATAACACACAGTGTTCCTCAAGTTTACACATGGACGATTCAATCGATGAAGACACTGGTGACAGGAAAAAACCAGATATTATAAGTGTTTATATTGCACAAAAGTAGGAGTATCTGTTCTAGGGCGAGTCAAAAATTATCTTCACTTTTCGTTTACACTTTATTTACACAAATGTAGGGGTTGAACTTATCATACATCATTTTGGTAAGACTGCGGTCACATGTAAGAAATTTGATCCAATTTTTGAAATGCAAGAATCTTAGAAATTTATTCTGCACAATCTTGATTGAATCCACATAAGTTTGTTGGAATGGATTTCAGATGACAGATCCATACTCTTATCTGCACTGTACAAAAGCGTAAAATAATTTTATTGTTGTGATGATATCTATAAATAGTTTTATATTCCTAACTACAAAACCAAGTAAGTTATTGTCACAATTGATTAGAAAGTCAATCTGTTGTGAATAAGCCAATGTTGAGTACGATAATATTCCAAAGTCTTTCCTCTGCTCTCACCAAATTTCTATCATTTATAGGTTAATTGTAGATCAGATAATTTAATTTCCTTGTGAATATGTGCATTTCTAAATATTTACTTCAAGACTATTTTTAAGATTCCACCATAAAATCATATCAAGAACCTACTGAAGCAGAATGAAACCTTTTCATCAGAAAGGATCAAGCGATAAATTTTAATATCATCCGCATATTTCAGATATCTTGAATATCTGAGGTTCATCTTTGATTAATAATAAAACATCTTTGTTTTAGTGATTTGATTAATGAACATTAATCAGCAAAATTAATAATAATTATAAAAATTAATAAGCAAGATTAATAATAAAAATTAAAAAAGGGTCTAGGTTACTTCCTCGGGGAACTCCCATAGTATTACAAAACATATTTTGTCCTACAACCTCCAAATAATACAAAATTATTATGACATCTTAAATAAGTACCGAAAATTTTTATAAAATTAATGTGAAACCCTAAATAATACATTTTTAATAATAATATTGACTGATCAATATTGTCAAATGCCTTTTCATAATCAAGATAGATTGCATCCGAACGAAATCCATAATCCAAATGATAAAGTATATCAGATATAAATGTGATAAAATTAGTTGTTGTAGGTTAGTTCTGATGAAAGCCATGTTGAGAATCTAAAATACAATACTTTACATGGTCAAATACATTTTCATAAATGATTACATGATTGACTCGAATATCTTCACCAAACAATTAATTATAGGTTTTGGTCTATAATTCAGAATATCATTAACATACTTTATTTACATATGAGAATAACAATACCTACTTTCCATTTAATCAAAAATTTACTTTGCTTCAATGACACATTAAAAATTTATTGTAAAGGATGAAAAAGAATACTTGCACATCCTTACGTAAAGCAGAAGAACATTATCGGGTCCACAAGCTCTTTTGAGTTAAAGATGCTAGCTAGCCTTATTTATTTCTTCAACTGTAATGTATTTCACCTCAACAGTAACAACATCACAGAATCCATTGGAAGAACTGACAGCATCATCAATTTTATCATTTACAGTTTTATCTAATGCATGAAATACATCATTGTCAGCGATTTTAATACTATCACGCACAAAGTTACTAGTTGGCACCGCTTCAGTCTTTTATTATTAAAACAACTGGTACACAATCTTTGTTTCACACTTAATACAAGCTCTTACTTCCTTAAACATATTTAAATAATAAACTCTTCTTATGTGCTAATTTATTCTTTAATCTGAATTGTGAATAATATCTCTATTAAACCAACAGTGATATCTGGATTTAGTCACTCTTTATATGCTGAATAAACTCAAAGACAACGTCCGATAAATCAGATCATAGAAACAAACAACAGCTTCATTTATAACTGAAAAAATACCCAAACCAATCCAGATAGTACCTTGTAAATCTCATAAAAATTACTTTTCTTGAAATTACAATACTTAAGAATAATTGGTTTACGCATCGATAACTGGGGACATTTCATATGGAGAGTGATAGCTGAATGAAAAATATCCTCCATTACCATTGCAGTAGACTCATGTTCAATTTTCAAATTGACACTACTTAGATCACTACTTAGATCCGACACTACTTAGATCTGAAGTATTTCCACGAACATTGTTAATCGAATTATAAGATTTCCGAACAAAATATCACATAAAATTACAGATTACTTCACTTTTATTAGAACCTGCACAAAAATTATAATTATGATCAACTACTTTATCAGATTAAGATCTCCAAATATAAACTACCTTCATTCAATAATCAAAAATCACTTTCTAATATACCTATAAATTGATCATAATGACTTAGTAGAGCAAACGGGTGTAAATGAACAGCTACAAAATTATTGTTGTTTGTTTTCATTTCCAAATATATTTGCAACATGTCTAATATTATCGTCGACAGTGAATGAATTAATCAGGCCTTGAATATAGATAGATAAGCAATTAAGACCCCACCACAACGTGACATGCCCGTAATCGTTTGATTTCTATCACAACGGTAAACGTAATATCTACCTATCGTCAGATCAGTTCGCTATCATTAAAATTACAATTCAACCAGATTTCAGTCAAAATGATTACATCAAGTTCATAGATTAAAATGAGCAATAAATAAGTATAATTTAGTTCATAATTCACGAACTTTTTGATAATTCTGATAATAATTACATAACTCTGATCTAACAAACTTACTAGTGATCTTTAGAAACATCATTAAGACAAAACAAAGTAAAAATTAACAACACATTTTTCTCAAATCATTTTCACTAGTTATTACCAGAACCTTCTCTTTTTCTAAATTTATTGCTTCCTGATCTAACCTTTTTCTTGTTAAAAGTGCCTACACTTTGTGGATAAAATTCGATGAGCCTGCGATAATAATTGATTAATATATATTTGATTGTCCATCTCCAGTCCAATTTGTTTCGAGGAAAAATCTCTCTTTACACGTCTTCTTTGTAGCATTTTTTTTATTGCCCTGCCTCCAAATGAATCGAGCAATAATACCTGATGGATGTCGATTATTTTGCTTTTTGAACCGGTGACATATCTATCGTATCCTTCTTGATGTCCGTATCCAAAGCCTTTCCCACCTCGATAATCTTTTGTAAGATGTTTTTATCAGCTTTATCAGAATACCAAACACAATTGTGTACAACCTGGAGTACTGATCGCAGTTGTCAAGTGTCATCTGTAGATTTGCGACTTCTTTATTCAATATAACAATTTCAGAACGCAGAATTTCGACAATTTCATTTTGCTGCTCAATTATTTTTTGCTGTTATTATTGCCATCGTCTTATTATGATACAACTCAAGAGAAGCACTTAAATCCTGTTCCATTCTCCTATAAGGCTCAATCCGTCTTCATTCAGCTTGGAGTTGTTCATTTTTGACATGTCACACTCACTAACTACCGTTTCAGATTCCCGTACTGATTTGGAGTCATTGGCGCTATAATTGTTCCTCCGTTACGTTTGCACTCACTAAAACACTAAGCCCTACTACCAAAAGTAAAAATGTTATCGTCCTTATCAGTGAGCAAAGCATACAGGTTGAGACTTAAAGATGACTGAAAGATGTCATTGCCGTGGTACTGAAGATGACCTACGGTAAAGCACATAACGGCTAGTTGCAGAGGGGTGGCGTGGCGACCAAAATCGTCATGAGATTGTCATCCCCTACGGGGTCAGGATGAGCAAAAGAGATTTTGGATAATAATATTTACAGATTTTACAATGAACTTTATCCTTCGAACTGCGATTAACTGACATTAAACAATTATTGTAATTACTCATGCTTTAACTTGTACAGTTCGCTCTTTATTATTTACTTAAAGCTCGGCCGCACCACATCCGTACGCTTCAACTGCCCAGTATGTACAATATGAACAATATTATCAAGTATGAACAATATTTTGTACAATTAAATATTTTTTTTTGGTTTTTGATTACTACAAACGCAAAACAAAGTATGCTTCCGGTTATTTAAGAACTTTTCCCGTAATACCTGTGCAACTACTGAAATTACGTCTTGTACCTCGCAGATACAACGACAATTTATAAAATGCTGAAAATTATATTCAATTTTTTTTATAAATGGAGTGGGTGAATTTGATTAATCTCCTCCAGTGTTGGAAAATAACATATATTGGGTGATTATTTTTTAATTTCTATTTATCGTTACAACCCCCACCAGAGAATATCTGTGTTTGTCGACATATAACGGCTAAGGTATGAATAAGCAAATATTTCGACTTTTCGCCGACGTATCTATTCACCGGACGTATTTTGTCACCGGAGAATATCGATATTTGCAACATATCGATTCTATAGTAGTATAACTACCAATTTTTAATAACATTCATTTATTTTTAATAATAGTCTTCTCTCTTTTTTCTTTGCTTTGGGTAATCTACTGCTTTATTTTCCAACTTCAAAATAGCTTTAACCGCTCTACGATTGCTCCTAATGTCATTCATATTTTTCTTTATTAATCTATTATAAAGCTTGTGATAAACATTAATAACAATTTTCCGTATTGTAATTTTGTTATTTTAAGTTATAGTAATTATAATAATAAAAAAAATTAAACAAAACAAAAAAAATTACAAAAATATATTTGAATACATATAAAAAAATATTTTTTTAAAAAAGCTTTTATTTAACTTATATTAATATTAACATTAATAAAAAAAGGAAAGAAATTAGAAAAACCCTCTGAAAAGTAAAAAAATAAGAATTAAATCAAATTGAGAATTTTAAACAAAAAAAAAAAAATATATTAACAAATATAAAAATGGACTGTAAAGTAAAAAATAAATTATATAAATATCTAATAAATAACCAATAAATAAAAAATAAATAAATGTAATAATTATTAAATTTTTAAATTAAAAGTAATGAAAATATTTAGTTAAAAAAAAGCGTGGTGCAGTTTTTATAATTTATTTAAAATAAAACAATATTTATTTTTACAATAATTAATCTTCATTTACATTTTCAATAACGACGCGAGGAGGCGGAAAGGTCTGCTGGAACCTCTCCAGTTGAGACTGACTAGCTACTAGTAACAATCTGGGTAAATGCACCCACTCGCTTTTTTTGTACGTGTTCTCACATAATTGAAGTTCATCTTCGAATTCTGCTTGTAATCTAAGCCAAATTGAACGCACTCTTTCCGCTAAAAGTTTCATTTAAATTAATTATGAAATTTTTATTTAATGAATTCATAATTACGATTACAATTATAATAATGATAATAATTAATAATTTTTCAGATTCCGTCAAAATGTAATAACTTTGTGCAAGATTTCTAAATTTTATTTTTATTTTTAATCTTATTAACTAATTTTTTTATTAATGTTAATATTAATATTAGTTAAATAAAAGATTTTAAAAACAATTTTTTTATATGTAATCAAATAAAATTTTGTATTTTTTTGTTGTATTATTTTTAAGACTAAAAAAAAGTAAAAATATTTATTTTTACACATCGAAGTTAAATACGTGTACCAAATTTCAATCATTTTCATGCGATAGTTAATGAGAAATGAAAATTTTCAACTAAATGCATGAATTTAGCGAAGGATCAGCGCGTGGGGGCGTGCGGGTGGGTCATATCAAAATCGAACACCGTAGTGCTGTATTTCTCATCGAAGTCACATAAGTGTACCAAATTTCATTGATTTTCATACGATAGATCAAAAGATATAGCAGTTGCAAGATTTGATTATTCCTAAACCGAGTTAAATAATAGCTTTTACTGAACATTGGTCTAAAATTCTTATTTTCCTTCTGTCTGACTTTACATGTAAATGATTAAAATTGATTTGTCAAATAAAATAACAAAATTTTGGGTACCATTTAGTAACTGATCTTCACACAGAAGTAGAAACGACTTAATAATTCTTCAGTTTGATGTCAAATATAAAGAATCTCACTTCCTGAAGTTCATATGAATGCTTTACAAACACACATTATTGTTTTAATATTAAAATGTTACTATTTATTATGTGAATAATCTCTGTATTTTAGTTATTATAAAATAAATTTTGTTATTATTTTTATAAATTTATTGACATTTAATTTATCGTAATCTCCTTCAGACCACACCACAGTTATCATATTTTACAAGTTAAAGAATAAGTAACAGGAAGCATAACAGAGAAATTGTTAACGCAGACTGTGTGATTTACAGAAGTCTATAAAAGTTCACTATTACGGCACGAAAACGCACATGTTACTTTAATTTTCGAAGTCAACATTAGTAACTATTAAAAACTGAATAAGGTGAAAAGATAAAGATGCTACGATTTGCTGATGATATAGTAATTCTAGCCAAGAGTAAAAAGGATTTAGAAGAAACAATGAACGGCATAGATGAAGTCCTACGCAAGAACTATCGCATGAAAATAAATAAACAAGAACAAAACAAAAGTAATGAAATGTAGTAGAAATAACAAAGATGGACCACTGAATGTGAAAATAGGAGGAGAAAATATTATGGAGGTCAAAGAATTTTGTTATTTGGGAAGTAGAATTAATAAAGATGGACGAAGCAGGAGCGATATAAAATGCCGAATAGCACAAGCGAAACGGGCCTTCAGTAAGAAATATAATTTGTTTACATCAAAAATTAATTTAAATGTCAGGAAAAGATTTTTGAAAGTATATGTTTGGAGTGTCGCTTTATATGGAACTGAAACTTGGACAATCGGAGTATCTGAGAAGAAAAGATTAGAAGCTTTTGAAATGTGGTGCTATAGGAGAATGTTAAAAATCAGATGGATAGATAAAGTGACAAATGTAGAGGTATTGCGACAAATAGTTGAAGAAAGAAGCATTTGGAAAAATATAGTTAAAAGAAGAGACAGACTTATAGGCCACATACTAAGGCATCCTGGAATAGTCGCTTTAATATTGGAAGGACAGGTAGAAGGGAAAAATTGTGTAGGCAGGCCACGTTTGGAATATGTAAAACAAATTGTTAGGGATGTAGGATGTAGAGGGTATACTGAAATGAAACGACTAGCACTGGATAGGGAATCTTGGGGAGCTGCATCAAACCAGTCAAATGACTGAAGACAAAAAAAACAAAAAAAAAAAACTGAATTCATCTGAGAGAGAGAGATGTTCTGATGTACTAAACTTGATTAAAAAATGTAATTTTATCAAAATAATTTCAACGCTGTACATTTTAATGTAATATAACATTAAATTTTGTGAAAAAATTTATTTCCTCCGAAAAAAATTAGAAAATATTTACAATAAAATTAAATACTTCAAAAAGGAATATGTCAACAATTTTTCATGAGGTGTTTTTTTATAAAGATGTTTCAACCGTTTTTTTTCCTTTTTTTAAGAATAAATGTTTCTTTTAAAGCACTTTATTTTCTCCTTTTCTTTCTTGAGAAAAGTTTTCATTTTACTTTTCATAACAGCTTGCTGGTATAAAAGATATAAGAAGATCATCTTTTATCTGTGTAAGAATAATTTATCTTTTAACATATTAATTCAAAACAAATTAATTATAACACTTCTTACAAAAAGTTATATAATTATTAACTAATTATAGTTTTAATACAAAAGATATTATTATTGTCTTAATTAATTAAAATATTTTTATTTTTTTATAAAAAGAAAAAAATTTATACAATAAAATAAAAATATATATGTGTAAAATTTGCGGCATTTTATTGATTATTTATTAGAAAATGGATTTTTTCTTTTAAATTTTCTAACGTACACTACCAGTTAATTTATACATTGAATATAAAAGTAGTTGTGAACAGAAATAGAATTTACTTGCTACATCTTCATTCAAAAATATTGTCAGATTAAAAAATTGTTCCACCTTATTTTTCTATCAATAGTATATGAGGTCCTCGATTTCAAATTTTTTTTTTTTTTTTTGTCTTCAGTCTTTATCTTTTCACCTTGTACTGTTACTCCGAATCTAAATTGTTCTTTAACATCATTAACTGCTAGTTCCATGTAAAGATTAAAAAGTAACGGAGATAGGGAACATCGTTGTCGGACTCCCTTTCTTATTACTATTTTTTTTTTTTTTACATACCTCCATATGTATTTATAGATTCATAGAAAGTACTTAAAAATTGCGAAATAAGCATAGTATCTTGAGTAATAATAGAATCTTTTTAACAAACTTTTATAAAATAATCAGAATACTTGATAGATAAATATTGAGTTGATAATTGGCGATAATTCGCTTTCTTCCAGATCTATATTAGTAAACTTGTCATGTTTTACTCATTATTGTTGGAAATGACTGCAGTTTTTGGAAGTTAGTGTTATATCAGGATGCCTACTGCTATTATTTTCTAAAACATATATATTGACTTCTTTTCTCTGGGAAAAAAACGTTTTTAGTATGTAGTACTAAAACTTGGATATGTTTTCATATTAAATTATACATTACATATATGTAGGATTATCATTATTGATATTAATTTTTTTTTTAACTATTTTAGATATATTAAAAGTGATTTGCAAATTTTTAGCCAACCAACTTCTTTTCATATGAGCAAACCTTCATCGGGTACAATATGATTATCAAGGTATTGTTTTAAATGTTTCACTTTTTACAGCTTTTAATCAATTTTTTTTTTGTCTTTAGTCATTTGAATTGCTGCTGGTCGAGGGCAACTCGCTTGCCGAGATAGAGCTCAGAGCGACGCAGGCATGCAAGGTTCTCAGTACGTGGAACTTCAGCATAAGATGGTTATCAGTGCGGAGAAAACCACTATGATGTTTCGTAAAGGTCGTCTAGCCGCGATTCGTCATCCGCGGGCCTTCCAATTAGGTATGTCACCGTTCAGAAATATCTGGGTGTCATCCTTGATGAGAGGCTTCAATTCAAGGAGCACCTTCAGTTTGTCGCAAGGAAGGCGATCGATGCCTTCTTTGGTGTCCGTAGGGTCATCTATACCTATTGGGGGTTGAATTATTATTATACCATACGTATTCTTCACAAAGGTGTCTGTGAGACCATAATGTTGTATGCTGATGCGCCCATCTGGGGTCTTAGTTTACAATTTCAATGTTACAGGGATATTTTTTGCGAGCCCAGCGTCTTCTATTGTTAGCTGTTGTCTAGGGCTACAGAACTGTCTCGAGAAAGGCAGTCTCTGTGATCGCTGTCATTAAACCCATTGATATTCTAGCTACGGAACGTAGCAAGCGGTATATTTCTAAGAAGGGAGGCCCTCTTACTTCTGGGTGTATGCGAGAAATTGAAGACCAAGGTTTTGACTTTTTGCAAGTTAGGTTGAATAATTCTTCTACTGGTCGATAGTGTGATGATATCACAGTGGAGTTCCATATGAGCTTCACAGTGGAAATACGCATGGTAGTTTTCCCAATATTAGAGAGCTGCTAGTAATTAACTGGGTCTTCCCCAATAAATATACAACTCAATTCTTTTCAGGACATGGTGCCTTTAGGAATAGTTTGGCTAGGTTTGGTTTGGTTGACTCCTGCTTGTGTCCGGATTGTAGGACTCTGTACCATCGTGTACGTAACTGCACTCACGCTGACATCTTAGCTGCTACCGTTGTCGTTCGCCGATATTAAGTTAGGCATATATGTGGTAACAATATATATATATGTAATAATTCTTTTTCCGAGATGAAATATACCAAAAAACCTTCTCAGTTATACCAGGAAAGGTTTTTGTAGAAATAGATCCGATAGTTTATCCCGAACAACAATGAACCCCTCTTCCTCTATATATAATAATATTGATATATATTTAAAATATTTATAATGTTAGGTATTTTTGTTTGCATAACATATTTATCGTGATATATGATTAAACATTCCATAATATGTTTAATTATATATCTCTTATACTATTTATTCTATCAGAATCAGAATTGCATTGGTGTAACTCGTTAAACTCGAAAGAATTTAATTATATTTCCATTGTTAATTTTAATAATTTCCGACTGATTACAAATATTTTCTGATATGAAATTTATTTAAGATATAATTAAATGATTTACTGAAAGATTGAAAAGCTTCTACTGGACATTAATTTTCAACAATTTTTAAATTATTGTAATTAAAAAATAATTTTACAATCGTATGTTTCTTAATTACGAGTATTTTGTATTTATGCCCTTTTAGGATAGAATCATTTGTATTTTTACTAAACATAAGAAGCAAAGAACTCGTAATAAATTACAAAGGCCATCATACAGAAGTACTATTTAGGTATAAGTAAAGCTAATTCACCATAAATTAGAAAAGTCTAATTAAAACTGAAACAGTTTAAGTAATTTAAATTATCTTTGAACTTAATTTTAGAGTTACATTAACATTTTATTGCTTGTACCTTGTTTGGTTAGACAAAGAGCTTCTAAAGTTAACATTTCCTGTTGGTGCTGTAGGTGATAAGAGTGAGTAGGTAGCAGGAGATATACAGTACGAGTAGTATAAACGTTTCAGTAAAATCTCATTGCCCAGTCACGTTTTACAAACAACGAAAACGAGTGAATACCAGCCAAGGGTGACCGAATTGAATTTCATGATAAGTGGATAACGTTAACACCAACATTAATATACTTTGAAAAGAATAAATAACATTTTTTTTTTTTTCATTGTATCTAACTTATTTCACATTTGCTTTATAAATATTAATTAATCTTCAAATCAAAGCAAATTTAAAAGTAATTACACATGTATTTAAAAATACCAATAATAATAAAACCACAAAGACTGCACTGAATTAAATGGAGTTGTTTGATTTGAAAGAACTAAAAACATATATATATATATATATATATGTGTGTGTACATATAAACACTATTCCGAAAATTGTAATTGTTATGTCAAGAATTTCTAAATTCTCCGCTTACCTTACTGGTATTAAATTTCACTAATGCGATGAGGTCTGCATTTAATAGTTTATCACACTGACTCTATAATCTCTGCAAAAACACATATTGATTTTGATAATATTGAGGCGTGGCTATTTCCTAGTAGGCAAGCGACTTTTGTAACAAAACAGCTCGTAGCTACTAACTATATTTTCAAATTCTTCTTTCTAAATAGGCCTAAATTTATCTGCATGTTAAAATAAGCAAAACTAATAATTTTAAAATTTTAATATGCAAAGAAACGAATACACAGATCCAAGATTGAAATAAAACTTTCAAAACTACTCTCGGAAGAACGGTAGGTAGAAATTTTAATTAAGATAAAGTCTACAAATTTAACTTCTGCCAACTCAGGGTGATACATAAAAAGTAAAAAAAAAACAATGTTGTATTTCTAAAACAAAATATGTGGAATAAAACAAAACTGAATATTAATTTCACGGCACGAGACAGTTATCACATCGAGATACTTAATTCGCTTATTGGTTTGATTGGCATTTCTCCCGTTACCACCTGGTACCGCAAGAGATATTGGTTCAAATTAACATGGTTGGTGACCACCTGGGCACCCGTTGCCCTTAAAAACCAATTCGTGGCATACCATCCCCCAGATCCCGTATAAACTTGTACAGGGATCTTCCCTTAGTCGTGGTGTCCCATTCCGACAGCCATGCTTTCAACGCGAGGCTCTGCACCATCTTCTGCAGGTGAAAGATGGGCAACTAAACGAAATTTAGATCCGGTACATTTAAATCACCGTTCCGTTCTTCAGTGGCACGTCCTGAAACCGCATCCCAAATACCTCGGCCTCCCGGCCTCTTCGCAATCTCTACATTGCTGCCCGAACTTTCATCACTAAATCGATTGGGTTTTCCAATACGGTGGTAGCCTCGTAAGAGGTTGGTTTAAAAACATCAGTGGATACAATTAAGGCTCTGCGTTGGGCATCCCTTAAAATTTGAAGAAATTCTCGATGTTTTCCAACCTATGCGCCCAAACGGGCGCCACCTAAGAAGTCATACTTTCGAAGACACCTCGGAACACCATGTATATTTGAAAGCCAGACAACTCATAGTCATTCCGAGAAATCCTCCTAAGTTTGTGCATCACTGAGAGGCGTCCGCCGCTACTTGCCTATTGTGGTTGCTAAACAGCAACTTCTCATCAAACAAAACACCTAGGTACTTATGAACTCTTACTCGACTGATTACACAGCATTTATATTTGATGTGGGGCTTTCGCCTGTACGATAATTTGTCTGCACCCTTGAGAAGCAAAAAGTTCGTCTTGGGCACAGAAATCTTTAAACTTTCAATAACCATCCAGCCCTCCCCGGTTGACAAGGCCGCTTGCACTCGATCTTCGAGCTACGGTGATGAATTAAAACAAACCAAAAGGAGACGGTCATCAGCGAAAGCCTTGGGCGTGATCCCTTCTGGGAATGTCAATCCCAGAAACCTGTCAAATACCAGTTTCCATAGCAGGGGACCGAGAACGGAACCTTGCAGACTTCCCCTGGTGATGGAGTATTCCACAGTTAGATGAGCATATTTAAACAGAGCCATACAATTAGACAAATAATCACGTACTACGGCCTACAGGACTACGGGAAAATTGCAGCGTTCAACTCATAGAGGACAGAACTCCAACACAAGGAAGGAAATGCTGCCTCTATGTTTATAAAAATTGCCAAAACATATTTACATTCGGCGATTTCCACATGGCCAAGAGCATTTAAGATGTAATCCTCGGTGCCAATCCATTTCGTGAAGCCATACTGGCTACGATTTAGAAAATAGTTAACCTCAATAGTTTCCCAGAGCCGTTCCACAACCAGCGATTTAACCAACTTGCCGATTACCGGAAAGAGGCTGATTAATCGATAAGTGCCGACTTCATTAGTATCCTTTCTTGATTTTAAGAGAACCCTCACCAAAGCCACTTTCCAACAAGTCGGGAAGCAGCCCCTGGTAAGACACCCCGTGAACAGCCTGCAAAGCGGCTCTCTTATGAAAGGCAGCAGGCAGTAGAATATATCCGTGTCAAACCAACTTGATCCCCAGTGCCTTTCTCTGTGCCATTCGAGAAACCACTCGCTCTGTATTTATGGGATTCAGAGCCGGTACGCCAGGGAAGGGCGTAGCCCCCGCCATAATGCCAACTTCTGCTTCACCATCCGAGCATCTGAATGCCATCCATGAATGCCTGGTAAGTCGCTACAGATGTTAAAGTGTGGTCACAACCACCAAACCCGCATCGAACACTGGAGAGTACATGCAATTTCTTTGGCCGGTAACATGATTTTGCGAGCTGCCAGAGGTTGCGCTGCAAATCGCACATAGAGTCTTGACATAAATTCAGTCTCGCTTCCTTGATGGCATGATCATAATCATTACTCACTCCGCAGTCACTAAGTGCGCACGTCATCAACGACAATCCCCGTTATGGGGCGACGCTGGTATCTTTCTATTTTTCGCAGCACGCTAAGGTCAGAGGACCACCACTTTTTCCCGGGTTTCTGCCTGTGTTTAACAGACGGCTCCATGCATCATTGCAACCTATGCAAGGCAGCTGCGCACTCGCGACGCAGCCTCTGCTGATTCAGGTCCCTTACGTTATAGCAACCCAAATCTGGAGCTCTCAGACCACCTCCGAAAACGATCTAATAGGTTATAAGCTTATTATCGCTCACACTGGCCTCGGACCAGACAGTCCAACTACTTGTACTTCACAGCAAGTCGCCCGTTACCGAAATGACGTTGATGTAACTTTCTCATAGTTCGGATGAGAAAGTTGTCGGTTGTTCTGCATCATTAACCGATTAGAGGTTCCTGGCTTCCACGAACTATTCGAGACCGGCGCCTCTGGGATCAGTGAGTGGTGAACTCCAGGCTAAAGATTTGTCATTAGCGTCCAGAGCAACCAGAGCGTCCGATCATTGGGGCATCCAAAAGACACCCAATGAATCTGAGCCAACCACGACCGCGGAGAGCGGCCGTCCTCCACGAGAACGAATAACAACCACTCTGTGAAAGCCAACTACTCTGCACCGGGCCACTTTCGGCTTCTGGACCAAGAGGATCTCAAGGTTGTACTCCTCAAGGAGCTTCATGGCTTCAATGGTGGCCGCACGGGCATGATGCAGATTCAACTGCCCGAGGCGCATGCGTTGAACATGGTGAAGTCTGTCCTCAAGGACTTCCCCCAATTCAGGCGACACCATAAACTGTGTTTTTATACACTTTTCCCGTGCAATATCATACGCTTTGCACTGCCTATCCCTGACCCGGTGACCAACATCGCTGTCTTTCACCAACGTACAGGCGGCGCACTTGGCAGGCGCAGACTTGGTAGGGCAATTGACTGCCCTGTGCCCCGAAAGAACACAGTGACCACACATCGCCGACTGCGATCTGCAGCGGAGAGAGATGTAACCAAAGCTTTGACGCTTGTTGCATCGGGCGACCTCTATATGGTCGACAACCCTAGATGAGGTTCACACGAAAAACAAACATCCACCAGCTACCAAGACCTGCCAGATCTTTGACGAGGTCTCCAACACCCAGTGACTCTTTACATATCTAATGATCTAATTATTACATGACATACGTAATGTAGGATTTTTCCCGTGCACGGCCCAGAGGATTTCGGGCTCCTCGATCCTTGTCGCCCTTGGCATATCGTATCCTAGTATCTGTGACCGCTCGGCAAGCAGCTGAGCCTCCAGCCCGTTCCTTGTCAGAACGTTCGCCTCCAGCAGCTGCTTCGATTGCCGCTTACTTATGACTTCCAAATAATTCACTTATAATGGGTGCCTTTAGATTTAATCAACAGTACTTTCAGTAATATTTTTACTATTTAATTTATATATTAAAAGTATTTACTATTTAGGCATATGGTATCTTACAATTAACCATTCTATTTCATAATGCTACTTTTATAATTAGAATAATTAAAATTTCTCAAATGAAACCAAATTCTTTATCCAGCATCACTGTATGACTTTGTTTCGTAGCAGTAAGTGATGCGGATCTTTCTTTTTCTGTTTAGCCTCCGGAGCCACTGTAAGGTATTACTTCAGAGGATGAATGAGAGTGATGTGTATGAATGTAAATGAGGTGTAGTCTTGTACTGTCTCAGGTCAACCATTCCTAAAGTATATGGTTAATTGGAATCCAACCATCAAAAAACACCGGTATCTACGTATGATATAGTATTCAAATCCGTATAAAAACTTTTTTAGGATTTTAACGTTAGAATTCTCGACTTTGAAGGCAGCTGACGAGTTCACCACTAGGCCAATCCTGTGGGGTAAGTGATGCGGAACTGGAAATATTTATGTTTGTACTACTTTTAGCTTATGTAGGTTTATTTACAGTAGTAAAAAAATTTACATCCTACTTTTGGATTACTTTTACCTGTTTGTTTTATTTGTTATTCTGTTAACCTCAACAGTAATAAAATGTTTTTTTTTTCCTTTGCTGCATTATTTTTATCCCCAATATGCTTACTTAACTTTTATAACTTGGAATCGTTTTACGTTATTTTCTTTACTCATTTACTCCAGTCTCCATTATTATCACTAAACGTTTTCACGTCGGGAAACTCTCAGATTTTCTTATTTTTGCCGAAATATCAGTTTTCATTTTAAACAGTATTACAACATTACAGTTTAAATTTACTATAAGTACAGCTATTATACCTAGCTGTTTGGTTCTTTCGAACAGGATGACAATAATTCGATATTTGTGTTCAGTAAAATCAAAACCATGCATTTTACCATACAGTTTCTTTCTACAATATAATTAAGGCAAAATAGTATATTTAGAAGATTTCTTACCCGGTTATGTAAGTTCAAATAATAATTCACATTAAAACACAATATTTTGTTAATGCACTACTTCAGTACGTATAAAACGTAACCACATGAAAGCTCCGTCTAATTTACAAATCTTACCGTTTTCACCTCTTCAATCTTTACAAATTGAGCGTAGTACCGTTTATCACATAAAAATTACTCAATCAATCACATTTACAGCTTTATTTCTTTCTTACAAACTAGAAACCCTAGACCTGATGATCTATTACCATGTTCAACTAGGAAGTATATTAATTTAGAATATTGATTCTTGAAAATAAGAGGAGTAAGCAAGGTTAACGAGTTTATGATTGAAGAATAAGCTTTTCAATTTAATATTATTAAACTACATCAACAAAAGATATTTAATTTATCTAACAAATGAAGTAGTCGAGATTAATTTTATCGTCACTTTAAATTAATTTTAAATCAAGAAATGATTCTTTATGTTTGCTCAAAAAGTAGGTTCACTTATATAAGAAGGCATTTTTTAATAATATTAAGTAATTTTTCAGAGAAAAACCACTGATATACAGAAAATTAACGATATATTATATCAAATACGGCAAAACACCTTACTTAAGAAAATTGAGAAGCACAGGACAAGACGAAAATTCCTTATTGCTCTCCTTTGGTAACGTAAATCTCCTTATAGTTGCGTCGTAAATTTAATCTACCCAGAAACATCCGTGGTATCTTGTACAATAGTAACGAAATTTTGAACCGGATGTTTCTGTTTTTGTGTAATACCAGGTTACTTCAAAAAATTTAATACTATCATATATATTTTTATGCTAGAAGAGTTTTTGATAATTTTTTTCCTTTACTTTCAATTTTGATTTTTTTGGTTCTGTCTTTAATTTTATTATCCGAGAAGGGAGCCTTTTGCACAACCTATCGGAATTAGGTAAGTTTTATACAGTTTCTTTTTTCTATTATTTTAACTTTTATATTTTAAAGACTTCGTCTGCAATATTAGTTTTTTGTGTTTTATTTCACTTTTTTGAACTTTGTTTTAATAAATTTTTATTATATGATTTATATTCATTTTAAAACTTATAAGTTTTATTATTTTAGAGTTATTTTACATTTTTATTAAAGAAAATTGCTGGCGATGATAACGCACAGGCGTTTTTCACCCCCAAACAAAAAAAAAATTCCTTATAGTAACAGTGCAAAAGATATTTTAATTATTCACAACTTTTATATTACCGTAGCTATTTCTAGGAAATTGGCCTGTACCTTCGGAATCATCAAAGATAAAACTAAACTCCTCTAAGAACGGGCGTATATAAATTTATTTGTAAATACAATAAATGCAATTAGAATATGTGAGAAAAATAAAAGAAAAATTTAAATTAGAAAAAAAGGAGCATATGGCTCTTTATGAATGTAAACAACCAACGAAATCAGCAGAAAACCATCATAGGCTGGAAAGTGGTCACATAATACATTTAAAAATGTCCATGAGTAATTAATTGGGAACGATTAGTCTTTAAACTTCACCCACCGGGTTGGTCTAGTGGTGAACGCGTCTTCCCAAATCAGCTGATTTGGAAGTCGAGAGTTCCAGCGTTCAAGTCCTAGTATAGCCAGATATTTTTACACGGATTTGCATACTAGATCGTGGATACCGGTGTTCTTTGGTGGTTGGATTAACCACACACTTCAAGGTTACAAGACTACACTTCATTTACACTCATACATATCATCCTCATTCATCCTCTAAAGAATTATCTTAACGGTAGTTACCGGAGGCTAAACAGGAAAAAAAAAGAGTCTTTAAACTTCGTTTACCTTATAATACACACATTTTATTATTTGATAACAATAGGATTAACTATTGTTCTTCTACCGATATAAACTTACTAAAACTGTTTTTGTGAAAGTTTTCATCCAAAAAAAAAATTAAAAGCTTTATTACCTTCCTTAATTTTTGTATGAGATAAAATATTTATCTAATGCCTTTAAGAGTAAATGCCCAGCTCTATCTTTGTTGAAATATTTTCATTTTTTCCAATAATATTTAAGGAACATGCAATCAGTCATACTAGGCAATAAAATTTACAGTTTTCAGTGGTTTAAATATATTTAAGATAACTTTACGCCTTCGATTATGAAAGCCTAAAATTATAACAACTTTTTTTTTTTAATTTATTAAAAATGTTTATTTTTTTTAAATTTATAACTAGAGAACTTAATTTATTTTTATTATTACGAATTTATTTCGTTTTTCCTGTTTCCTTCATTAATTAGATTTTATGCAACTCTCAATCATAAGCGTTGATGATGGTTTAGTAACTAAAATGAACATCTCAATTTAGATTTTCAATTCATTTTTGTTGATAGTAATCGACTGATTTTGTATATATTTTTTTTTAAAATTACTTCATGCAAATTATTAAAAAAATTAGATGAAAAAATTGTATGCGTTCTTGGATTCGAGATAACTAAAACTCAAGCTCGTATGTTGTTTTTCTGTATTTATTTTCTTATGAATACTCAATTTTTTGGCAATTTGGTTTCTTACTAGCTAATTTTTCATTTAAAAAAGTAGGTTTTAGATTTTTCACTATTTCAACTGACATGGATAAAATGGTGAACAACTAAAATAATCCTAATCTGAGGTAATTTCTATGTAGTTCATTCCTATCCTCAGCTCTCTTCCTTCTCTATCATGTATTTTTTGTTTCTTTGATTACTGTCAGGAGGATTGAATCAACCACTCTCTCTCTTTCCATACATTCTGTTGTCTTAGTAGTACTACTTAATAATCTATTAATAACCACACTTATTAACCCACTTAATAACTTAACAGAAAGTCGCTTCTGTAATGGAGCTTAGTGGAATAAATACTCTGCTAAGCTTTTCAACACTCTGTTTTCAATCCGAAGCTTGCACAAATAATATTGGAAGAGGTAGTTACTAGAGAGCTCTCATGAGTAAAGAATGCCAGATTCCTTAAACAGTCAGATCTTTAGTTTTAGTACTATAGTTCATGATTGATATAGAGTACTAGCAAAATTACTAGTAAAAGAAACGGTCAAAAAAGCCAAATTTTTGTAGTTAAACAAGAAAATTTTAATTGCGGAATCGTTAATAACAGATAATTTCCATTTATTTTGGTCGGGAAGGTGATTCCCAAGTGTATAAATTTAAGCTATTTTAAAATATGAAAACGGTAATTTTTCTTTTTTTTTCACAAATAAGAGGAAAAAAGGGCAGAAGAGAGGATAATTGCAGTAATAAGAAAAAAAATTGGTGAACAAAAAACAAAACTACTTTTGATTGTTTAGAAAACTTGTTTTTGATTGTAAAGAAAACGAAAATATATGCAATTGGTATAATAATCACGTAGCAGTGGTAAGATTATTAACAAAAAACGTTGAGCTCGGATTCAGAAAGAAACGAGAAATGGGTTAAATTTGTATTCATTGTTTCGAAATTGTATATAGAAGTAGAACAGGTGTTGAAATAATAATTTAAGTATAATGATAAAAATGGGAGAAAAATAAAAATTTCAAAAAATGAAAAATATTAGGTAAAAAAGTTAAGGTTTATTGATAGAGGGTTCTTTTAATAGAACAAAAATTAAGTGAGAAGAAATATTAATGGCATTACTTTAGAAACTGAGCAGAAAGTAGACTAAAGTAATGACGTCTTATCCTCTATAGATTTAAAAATTAGAAAAAAGTCTAGAAAATAATTTTGTGTTATGTGATGGCTTATGTATTCTAGGCAATACTTACTTGTTTACTAGTTCATATTAACCAAACTAATATAATAATAATGATAATAATAATAATAATAATAATAATAATAATAATCCAAATCAGAAAAGCAACAGTCTGCGATGATTTGGATGCATTTCCTGTAAGAGTGGCAGATGTTAAAAACCGTCTAATAAACATAGTAAGAAACAAGTGGAACGCTGAATGGAGGAGTTTTAACACAAAATTAAACTCAGTAAAAACTTCTCCATATAAATGGAAAAGCGACTTTAAGTTGACTCGCCGTGAACAAGTAGCGGTGACCAGACTTAGAATCGGTCACACGCGATTAAAAAATTCATATTTGTTAACCGGCGAAGTGAGACCAATGTGCGGTGTTTGTAATAAAACACTGACAATCAAGCATCTAATAGAAGAGTGTACCATATATAAGGACCTCAGAAAGAGGTTCCGTCTAAATAATGACATTACTGCTGATCTGGATAATGGAAATCAACAAAAAATAGTTGCTTTTTTGCACGCCAGTGGACTTCTTAAAAGTCTATAAAAATGGAAATTTTATATGTATGGGAGTCCCGAAGCGTGGCACGTGTAGTAACGGGAGGTAGCCCGTTACTACACCGAAGTGTAGTAACGGGGCTACCTCGGTGTAGTACGAGGTAGCTACAAATCTATTCTTAGAAATAATATTAGTGCTGATCTGGATAATGGGAATGAAGAAAATATAGTTGCATTTTTACACGCCAGTGGACTTCTTAAAAGTCTATAAAATGGAATTTTAAAGCTGTGGTAAGAGATACTCTAAGCGGTAGTTTTATATATACATATAAGGGAGTCTCGAAGCGTGGCACGTATAGGGACGGGAGGAAGCCCTCTTGCCCAGGCCATTTTGGCTCACCAGCACTCAAGAGCAGTGAGTCGGGGTGTGTCCGATGATGGCATGGGGGACCCTCAAGCGTGGATTGAGGGCGCGAGGCTATGGGTGTGCGCGGTGTATACCTGTAGCCTGTTTATAAGAAGAATTCAACTGCCACGGCACCCTGGCGCGACTGATATACTGCTCAACGGCGGTTCTGGTCGCCCCAAGGGTGCTTAAACAAACTATATACGAGACTCGTAGAAGAAAGAAAGAAGAATGTGGTATTGATGGGTTGAATTTTTAATTTCATGGTCTTTTGAGAACCTTATCTCAAATTTTAATATCGGGGCCCTTTACACCCCGTAAGTGTTGTGTGTTGTACTTGTGTTTTGTGTCTTAATGTTTTGTGTAGTTTGTGATTTTAAATAAAATGTAAAGCCCTTTACACCCTTACATATGACGATCCAGATTGTGATAGTAATTTCTTTTAAAGATTGTGACGAGGGCAATGACCTTAGCAGTCGATGCCCGTAAAAAATTCAGATAAAAAAAAAATAATAATAATAATATTATTATTATAATATAAAAATATAGTAATAATATAGATATATGAAAAAGCAAAAGGCAAATGACTTATGCCTTTGAAAAGTGATATAATAGGAAAATTTTGAAATTAGGTTGGGTCGACAAAATTTCATTGAAGAGATCTTATGATGAAAGGAAAACTTTTTCCTATTTGTAGGGGAAGAGTTAAAGTAGGTATCTGGACCATAAATTAAGACATCTAGCTTTATTTGTTGAATTATACAGTTTTTATATCGAGATTAAAGAATTAGAACAGACTAAAACACCATGAAGCGTAGCATGAAACCAGTCAAATGATCAAAGTAAATATAATTTAAAAAACATTTCATAATATAAATTTCAGAAATTACTGGTAAAGATATTTTCACACAGTTATAGAATTACTGTACACTAAGTTATGAAAAATTACAGTAATTAATTTGTGATCAAAGTTTAATTGTGTAGGAGAGATTTTAAAGATATTTGTTTTATAACATGTTTACATACAAAAATCGGAGAATGAAAAAACAGAAATTTTATATTATATTGTTAAGGGTAAGTAATAATTTTATTAACGATTATAATGGATAAGCAGTTTATGATGTGACGTGTTACTATGAATGAAAGACTTCCGTTGTTAAAGGGTTTTTTATGTAACACGAACAAAAAGCGTAGGTAGGTAACGAAAAAAAACGAGAAGGTAAAATAACTGAAGGGTAAGAAAAATTCGTTTATTTTTCACCCTATAACTGGACGCGTTTCTACTAAAAATCTTTTATAGCGGTGGAGATTATATTCCATATTATGTAACTTTAAGAATGTAACACAGTTTGTTGTGTGCGTAAAGAATGAATCAGATACTGATCGTTAAGTACTGCCAGAAAGTTTTTTTTTCAATAAAAAATACATTTCTTCTTTCTACAAGTAATACATTACACAAAATATCGGCTAAACCATTAACCCTAATGCTTTTTTCCTATACGTTCTGATTTCTTATAATAATATACATTCGACTTGATTTTCATACCATGTATTTCTTTCAAAAAGATTCAAAGCTTTTACTATTTCTCTTGGAGAGTAAGAGTAACATTTTATACTCATTCATTTTTTCCCTTCCCCTTTTCTAATACTAAGAGTCGTTCATCGAACAAGAAATTTATCAACCACGATTTCCTTCCTCCCGTTATGTAATAAATATTCCTTCATTCATGCAATTCCCGTTCTATTTTCGTTGACATTTCGTTATTCTTGTAATATTCAATAGGATGTTGAAAAATAATTTTACCAAAAAATAAAAAAAAATCAATCCAGATTTTACTAATATGTATACTAAATTATAACGTAACAACTATATAAATTTTATATACAGTCAAATTCATGTACCTCGAATACCTACAACTCGAACATTTCTACAACTCGAAATTTATTCTAATTCCCGGCCGTATTGTATTCAGTTACAAGGAAATATAATTCCTTTAACTCGAATAAAAATTCTATAAATCGGAGTAAAAAGTTTAATTATTTATTGCAAAAAATAAAACAAACCTAAGTTTCACATTAGGCCTATAATACTGATCTTATTTTCAGTTCAGAAATATGAAACAACCATGATTCACTTCCTGCACTATGTGGTAACAAAAAAGGAAGAATCAACATAAATCTTATACATCAGGTGTCAGTATTCACCGGAACTGTGTTAAGAAGTCGAGGTCAATGTGTTTTATAACCGTCTCAACTCGTGTGCATAGTTTTCGTATGTCTGTTTGGATTTTTTGCGAATGTAAACAAGGGTGTTTTTATTCTGTTTTAGAGGTGTAAAACCAATCTCGATCAAAATTTTCCTATCAGTGGACCAAATTTGTCAGTGAAAAAGCCATGTACTTTGCAAGACAGTTCAGTCGTACGGATTTTAAAGATGGTATGGGTTGGCTAATAAGTTAAAAATGTCTTTGGTGAAAGTGTCAGTGTAAATGAAGAAGTTTATAATACGTGGATAAACAGTACGCTAAAATAAATTACGAGCACATACTATAACGAATTGAAGATTTTTAACGCTGACGAAACTGAACTGTTTTACAAATATTTACCTGACAAAACTTTAATCTTTAAAGATTATAAGTGCCATAGTGGGAAACAAAGTAAAGACCACATCACAGTTCTTTTAGGTGCGAACATGTCGGGAACAGAAAAGTTGAAACCATCTCTTAACCGGTAAATCGAAAAATCTACGTTTTTCACTAAATTTATATATTTACCTATTCTGATAACGTTTTGTCATCCAAAGCGTGGAAATATAGTTCAAAGACAAGGTAGGTTTAAGGAATATGTGAGGAACTGAACCCATTCAGTACAAAGCCAAATTATCTTCCCGTCAGTATATAACCTATAATAGCAGTTCTCAATATGTGGTACTCAGAACTTACAATAAAAACAAAAAAATCTATTATAATACATATAATTTTTTTGTACAAAATTATACAGTTATTTATTACTATTATTAGTTTTTATTTATTATTATTGTTGCAGTAGATCAACTATTCTAAAACATTTAGGACGATTGATTATAATGAAAAAAATAGTTTATCATGCGTTTCCCTTTTCCCTTAATTTGAAGAAATTATTTTTGTACAGCAAGAATAAAAATATCGGTAATTCGGCATCAAGAACGACCACGCAAAGCTGACGGATCCTTACATGGAACGGAACTGAACGGAACGCAAGAAATGCGGGAGTTTCAATATTTCTCCCTACAGATCGCAGAGCCTGGAAAATGTCCCTTGCTGCTGTATCTTTCTATTATCGGGCGGATTTCATCGGTTATTTAGTGGCGGTCATAAATTTTATGTTTATGTTATTGAAGGATTTGGTAATTTGCGTTCCTATCCGTATGGACCAGCGTGAAATTTATTTACTGGTTCTGACCGTGACAGACTAAGCTTTTGAGCCTAGTAATCCCGTGTGATTCCCCTTCAGTCCATCCGCTGAAGTCCTTTCGATATCAGCACCTATAAGCTAGCAGGAGAGCCCCTAACGGAGCCCTAGTTATTTGAAGGGAGAAATGTGCCTCGTTCTCCGGTGGGAGCACATATGTTAACTAAATGAAATTGTGGTCTCTTCATGGGTCGGGTGTTGTCTAGCTTTTTACAGTTCTAAAAAAATTTAATTGCGGAAACGGTCACTTTCGCGGCCGGAATTTTCGCGCGGTTTCCATTTATAAGTTACGCGATATAGAGGCTCGTAAGCCTGGTTTGTCATTTTTTGACTCTCGTACCGCCTCTTCACGGTGGTTCGTTTAATACGGCATGAGGCCGTTTTCTTATACTCTGTGGAGTACGGTCCTCTCGGCAGATGTCCCGAAGATGGCCGTATTCGGACACGGCCGCTCTCCCGAACAGTCTGCGTGCCTGCGCCACCCCCACCTCGGATACGGTGTGTAGTCCCGCATCGTAGCGAAGAGTGAAATTTCTGACGAAGATTCTTACATGACACAGAGAACATGTAGCGATTTATCGGTTCTATGCAAACACCGCCTCGCGCATGTACGAATAAGTTTTTTCAAGGTCATATATAAGGATTTCTATGCTCCCCTTCAACATTTAAGCGAGTCGGTCGCGGTAATCCTACAGACACAAGAGTATAGTTGTTTTCCACTATTTTATGTATTCTGGGATAATTTTATTGAAAATATAATTATTTTTATTTTTTTGTTTTATAAAATTGAAGAGTTAGCTTGGTTTCGTAAAGGGTTAAAATCATAGGAAATTCGTCTATTATCGCATTTAATAAAGATTCATAACAATGTATTATTAGGAAACCTAATAAAGAAGTGAATATGTACAAGAAATTGTTATAGAAAAAAAAATATTTCACTAAGCGAAGAGGTAAAAGGGACGCGATAGGGTTATCAGAGCCATAACGAAAAGTAGTATCTAGATTGTAGAAATATCTAAAGGAATGGTCGTGTTTTTCTAGATGAAGCAAAAACTGTAAAACCGAAATATTTCTAATGGAAATATCAAAAAGACTAAAATTAGGTTTGATGTGGGCGTGAGATATCAGCCAAAGAATTGTAACCGTCTCAGAAAACAGCTATCAAAATAAATTAAAATTAAATATGGGGGGCGGCAATGAACATACAGCGAAATAAAAAGAAGTTGAGAAGTGTCCATAGACTGGGATTGCTGCGTGTAGCTGCTAGTTACTGTACGGTATCGTATTACGCGCTGTGCGTACTGACCGGGGTCCTACCCATAGACCTTCAGATAAAAGCCAGAACCTTCAGACACAGCGGTATGCCGAAAGAAGAGATGGAAGGGATTATAGAACAAGAATGGCAAGAAGAGTGGGCAGGGTCCAGAGTGGGAGAATGGACCAGACGCCTAATCCCTAATATTAAAACCTGGAATAACAATAGACTCGGAGATGTCAATTTTTACATGACACAATTACTGTCGGGGCACGGCTCTTTCGGTCAGTATCTGTATAGGATCGGGAAGAGAGCCACCCCGCAGTGCATCTATTGTCCAGAGAACGACGATGCCGAACATACGTTGTTCATATGTCCAAGATGGGCCGTTAACAGAGGTCAAATAGTAATTAATGGTCTTACACCAGAAAATCTCATAAACTGGTTGCGGTACAACAATGAGAACTGGGAATGGTTCCGCAGGTTCGCCGGGGAGGTCCTGCGGGCCGAAGAGGATGAAGACAGAAGAATGGGAGTATAAACAGTAGGGTAGGGTGGACAGTCACTCCATGGAGGGCCTGTACGCCTTTGTGTGCGGGTACCTGAGAAGGGGGTGAACTCCAGGGGAGTTTGAGTTTGGGTTAAAATAAAAGACCAAGTCCCGGTCGGCGGGGTCGTCCCTGCGGGAGCCTAGGCTCTTTGTGGGGTCGGCGCTGTCGATTACAGGCCAAAGGCGTAAAGACCGAGTCCCGGTTCCCTGCTGAGGCGCAGGGGGACGGCATAGCCGGACCTTGGCTCTAAAGCGGGGGATTAGTGGCAGGCAGTGTAAAACAAGAGATCCGAGACCGGGGAGGCCAACCTGCCGTGCCGGACGTATAGCCGGCGGGTGGGGGACGCCTCCTTTGAGAGTAAAAGGACACTCTCTCCGACTGAGTATACTTAATTGGATATCCGGTCGGGGAGAGTAGAAAAAAAATAAAAATAAAAAAAATTAAATAAATTAAAGATAAAATGAGTCATTTAGCTTATGACGAAGAGAGTAAAGTGAAATTATTGCATATCTCCGACCTTGGCTAATGTGTTTTTTAATGAGATCATCAATTTTTTTATTTTATTTTATTTTATAAGATCACCAGTAGAATAAGGAAAATAAATTCTAGAGCTTTCCATACGACACGGTTGTTTAGAAGGTGAAGTACAGGATATCTCAATAACAAAAAAAACTGTAAAACAAAATACATTTTGAAAGTAAATTTTATGAATACAATTTAATGAGAGTAAAAGAAAATTTTCCAATAATGTTTTTGCCTTATTACCGTTGTAATCATCCTTAGATAAGTCTAATCTATGATAAAATTTTAAAATGTTGAATATTCCTGCAATATTTAGGAAAAATATACAAATAAATTACAGGAAATATAGACGGTAATCAACAAAAAAACAGACAAAAAATATTACAAGTGAATTCAAAAGCTTTCGTTATAGTAAGTGAACAGAAAGAGAAGGAAAAGAGGCGAACATGAAACGACAACTTAAAAAAATTAAAATAGCATACGGTGAACTTTTCACATATTCTTTGATTGTAATTATTATTTGTTAATGAACAGATCTATAAAATAAGCTCTTACTAAGTAAAAATGTACCTTTTTCTTTAAATTTAACTTTTAAATTTTGGATTACCTTTCAAAAGGTCACTTAGGTGTTAAGAAACGATTAAACTTTCATATAAAATGTTAATTTTTTCCAAATAAATCATTTGGAAACTTAATCAAACTTTTCAGATGTATTCTGTTTATTATTCTTCCTAAATATTGTTTTGTAAATATATATATATATATATAGGAAAACAAATATAACATGTTACTACGTTCAGGATTTAATAGATTATTTTGTAGTGTGAAAAAAAGATTAAATCTAAATAGAATACATCTTAAAGTTGTTAACGGAAAAAACTAGTCATGAGAAAAAGTTCATTGTCTACGGAGTGAAAGTTTAATTAAAATTTTAGTTCTTCCGTTTGTTAAACCATCTGGGTCTCTGTTCCTTTACTTTATTATGCTTTAGGTTACAAATCGTAAAAACTAAAATTAAGTTTATTCATTTTTGAAAGATTCTTTTCTCAAAGAATAGGTTTTTATTTTTCTATTTTAGCTAATTAACAAATAAAGATAGTCTCTTCGTTGTAATAATCCATTACAGTAAAGCTAATGGTATAGGATTACGTGACTTATTTCCCAGACAAATCCCGTATTAAATGTTAAGAATACAGTGATTGACATTTTCTAGTCACTTTAAAATCTAATTCAAAATTAATCGAAAGTTAAAAAAGAAATCTATTTTTTTTTTTAAATAGGGACAAAATATCAGTTTTCAATTTAAAATGTATTTCTCATTTATTATTTATCAGATGTTACGGTCTATCCGGCTCGACAGTTCTTAGTGAAGTTATCCGGAAAATAACTCTTATTAAAAATTCTAACTTTTGTTATCAAAAAATAGTTTTTCAAATTTATATTGTTTTAACTTTCACCTGTTGACAATTGTTTTCTAAAATGCATCTTCAGCCAAAAAATACCATGAACACTTTATAAATAACCGTTTAATTTTCAGAGAAACCGATTAGTATGAACCCAATTTAAAAATTATCAAATTTCTAATTTTAATTTTATTTCATTTAATTTTTAGGTGTTGAAATGGTTCTTTAAATAGATTATGATTAACATTGATCTGTGGGTTCATCATGGCTTTGAGGAGGTGGGATTACCTCTCCCATTTGCTAACTGGGCATGGTGAGTTTAAGGGGTACCTGTGCCGGTTTAGTAAACGCAGTACCTCTGCTTGTAGATACTGCGAATCACAGGGCACACCGGAGGAAACCATCTACCACTGTTGTAGGTTGGACGGTGTTCGACAAGATCTGGGTTTGACCTTACTTACTCCAGAGAGGACTATGAGTTAACCTACTGGAAAGCATATTATGGTTTCCAGTAGGCAGGCCTGGGGAAATGTGGTGAAGGTAGCTACTAGAATAATGAAGACAAAATCCCGTGATGGTTGGGACTTCGATGGTGTGTAACCATACGTGTGTTTAGTTAGGGAGGGCAGCCTCGATCTGGGGAGGACGGTTCGCCGAGGTGGGCCATTCTTGATGAGGGATTGGGGAAGTTTTTTGTATAATGACAATTGGATAGCCTCATATAGGAACACTGCACAGGAAGTGGGGTACTCTAATGTGTTGCTAATAGTAATGGCTTACTAATATAATATAAAATGAAGATCCGACCGGCAGCCCGACCTACTATGCCGGACATAATGCCGGTAGGTGGGAAGAGTTGTTAGAGTAGAAAGGACACCCCTACGCTGTTCTATGCTTAATTGCAGGTCCGACGTAGGGAAATAAGGGGAAAAAATAGATTATGATTTCCGGCCTCCGTGGCGCAAGTGGTAGCGTCTCAGCCTTTCATCCGGAGTTCCCGGGTTCAAATCCCCATCAGGCATGGCATTTTCAACACACTACAAATCATTCATCTCATCATCTGAAGCAATACCTAAGGTAGTCCCGGAGGTTAAACAAGTAAAGATTATGACTGAGTCAATCTAAAAACAAATTATTTCAATTAGATACTGTGTCTAGAATTTTAATCAATGTTACTTAAAATGTTAAGTGATTTTTTTTTTAGATAACTATTTATGTTTTGTGTAGTATTATTTTAGAATATTCCAACAAAATTTATTTCGGGGTAGAATTCTCTTGTGAATATGAAACGCAAACAAATTTGCAACATTAATTAGAACATTTTTTTTTTAATTAATTATTTTTTAGTTAGATTTAATTAAAAATTCAGTAAAACATTTTTATTTTAAACCTATTAAATTAAATCTATTAAACTGGTAACACTTTATAGAATAACTATAAAATGTTGCCAGTGTTTCGGAAAGTAGCAGCAATTTTTCAGAAATGTAATTGTAAAGCCGTGATAAATTTGGCGTATAAGAGACCAACTTAAGTACTTACTTTACTGAAACTATTTCTCAAAGCATAGTCTGATATTGCAAACTTCTAAAAGGAGTAAGTCACGTTAGGGATCACGTATAGCTGCCAAATATATTAAACTAAACTAGGTCTAATACGTTACAGTCTTTCTTTTATAAATTTACAAAATCAATAACTTTCGTGTCAATGAGTATATATACCTATATACTCGTTCTTACAATACTTCATTCATTATTTTGTAATATATACGTAATATCGTTTAAAATATCTGATATATCTTATCATATAATGATGAATAATGGTAGACGAATTAAAATATAATTCTTTTTAAAGAAAAAAAATTGGGATTTTAAAAATGGAATTGAATTATAAATACAAAAATTACTAACCCTTTAGTGTATTTTTTTTTACATTATATTTTTTTTTTTAGAGTGTTTTATTTTATTCTATTTCAAACCCTTTTTTATTATTTCAAATACGAGTTGACTTACAAAAAAACTAATACCTAAAAACAGCATCTATGAATGCAAGCCATTAGCAACTAATTGCAGTTTGTAATATTTGATTTGATAAATATATGTAAAAGAGTAGCTAGAAATTATCTTAAAAGATTTCTACAGAATTTGTCTTAGGCTATATGCAATGAAAGTTTGAACTTCATGCTTTTTAAATTTAAATTTTAATATTCTAATTAACTATAATAGGAAAGCTAACTTTATAATCCGAAACTTCCAACGCAATACTTGAATTAATTTTTTTGAAGATTCTAGTGAATCAAAATAACATTTGGTTAAATAGTATTACAGCAAAACTAACAGATTTAAACGATCTTAAAGTATCGATCGCAAAAGTTGTTCAAAGTAACTCAAACTGTTAGAGCATCGAAACAAAAAATAGTTTCTAAAGTTATTATGTTTTTGTTGGGATACTGGACATTGACTATTATGGTCATTAGCCCTTGTACAAAACTAAATCTTTTCTACGCTGATCAAAATTAGGGACCACAGGGGTCAAGTAAAAAGACCAGTCTTATCAAACAGATTGTTCTGAAATGACTATTTATAGAACCCAAAAGGATCGCAAGATGACAGACAAGCAAGTCTAGAGATCTTGCCACTTAAAGATATAAAATTCATTTCTAAAGAAATGCTTTCATAGCTAAAAACGGATCTAAAGGACTCGTAATTAATTATCATAAACACGTACTTAAAGTAAATTCGTCAATACCTTAGAAAACTTATTTCATAAATTTTATCGTCACAGGTTTTCCTTTAAGCCAACCTGTTTTATTTGTTTTCTCCATCCTCATGACGGTCTGAACTTCTGAAGACAGTGTTGGAGATGGAAAATCCATCTCCCATAACTCCGATACTGTATCCCTCGTACACTATTGGAGTTTTCTTTATCATCTGATACCGACCGCAAAACATCCCCTCGATGTTTTGCGGTCGGTATCAGATGATATGTGCCCAAGTTGAGCGGGAAGTTTTGCATCAGAGTCTAGGATGCTCTTCCAGCTGAAATTTTTGGGGCGGTTAAATGGGCTAAAGTTTAAGGCTCATTCTTGAGTTGAAAAGAAAAAAATCTACTTAGCAAAAACTTACTTAGCAAAATCTGTTTTTAGGATACCGGTTTTAAGCTGCTTTCTCTAGTTGGTCAACTTTTTAATTTTTAATTAATAAGGGGTTAATTTAAACGTCAGGAAAAGAGTTTTGAAAGTATTTGTTTGGAGCGTAGTTTTATGTGGACGATGGAGTACCCGATAAGAAATGATTAGAAACTTTAAAATGTAATACTGTAGGAAAATGTTAAAAATAAGATGGGTGGATAAAGTGACAAATGAAAAGGAGTTGCGGCAAATCGATGAAGAAAGAACCATTTGGCAAAATATAGTTAAATGAAGAGACAGACTTATAGGTCACATATTAAGGCATCCTGGAATAGTCGTTTAGTATTGGACGGACAGGTAGAAGAAAACATTTGTGCTGGCAGGCAAAAGTTTAGAGTATGTAAAACAAATTGTTAGGGATGTATGATGTAGGGGTATACCGAAATGAAACGACTAGCACTAGATAGGGAATCTTGGAGAGCAGCATCAAACCAGTCAAATGACTGAAGACAAAAAAATAAAAAAATAAAAAATAATGAATTCATCCATACTATCTAAGTCTGGTGATAGCTCAAGTATTACGTCTTTTGCATTTAGAAATTGAAGCAGCCGCAGAAACCTGTGTATAAAATGTTTTTACCGTCGGCGAAATCTATTTACAATTTTCCGTAATTCAAAATAATTGACCTTTTGTATGATCTTTACATCCTTAATTGCTACTTCCTCCTTACACACTGGACAGTTTCATCATTTTGCTCGATGATGTCAAAAATAATTGGTACAGGTATGAGATAATCATTCTTCCGATCACCATGCACGCGTGATTGGGATCCATTGGATCATCTGAAGCACAGATTATTTTGTTTGCCTGTACATCGTGATGCTTTATTTCTATATTTCTGACATCCAAAACACCGCAATAGAGTATGGAGTAGAAATGAACGGTTGTAGTTCCAATACGAGAAAAGCAGCCTTTATTTTTTTCCAGACACTTTGATTTATTAAAGGTGAAGATATGCGATGCGGAGAGTACAACTCTCCGTTGCGTCACGTGTTCAATCGTCGATAAACTGCAACTCCTTGTTGATTAAGTCCTTCAGAGATTTTTTTCTTCTATGCAGTTCAACAAGTCACTGCACACGTATACTTCCTTTAAGGTATTTAGAGAGCCATGCGGTGCAACCACAATACCCATCTATCCAATCTTCTTGGCTTTGTGCAGCCTTGACAATTGTAAATCATTGATGGAATCATTGAAGGCATCCCCTTCCGTGATACCTCGAGTTATCACAAAGAAAGTAATCTTAATTAAATCCCTCTAACGAACCTTCCTAGTGAACTCGTTTTGATAATAAAATATTTGCGGACGTTCAACTACTCTTTGGTCGAAACTTGATTCGATCCGTCTTTTCAATATTGCTAAATTCTACACTCTTCCCCCGTTTTGCTTGTGAAGACAAATGCTCTCCCGGACGAGAGTTTGTGGACCCTCTTCCACTTCGCAGTATGAGCATTAAGAAGCTATATCAACATACTGATTGGAGGCAATTAATGTGTCGTAATGTGCAGGTGGAGAAATAGATGACCATTCCCAAAAGCACTCATCCTGCCTGAGTTCCCACAATCAGTCCCTCCTCCCCTCAGGTTTAACTGAGTCAGGTACTTCCTGACCAACTATACCAAAGTTCTCACTTTTAACAATAAGAGCTTTAATATCCTTACCCTTGCGGTTTTACTCTCTGCCATGGATTGAAGTGTGTGAAGAGCGACTTCAGCAGAGCAAGCACACATCAGCTTAACCCCAACCCACTACATTATACTACTATTTTACTAGAAAGGGGAATAATCAGTGCTGGTATGCACACCACTCAACGTCGGCAATCAGCGAAACCGTTTCGCACGAACAAATCCAGGTTGATAGCTCGGGATCGCCACTTCCCGTACACCACGAGGGAAGCTTCAGCAAAACCATTACCCCGTTGGCGACATAAACAAAGGTATCGATGTAACATGTTGCTCGCCTTGAGATGTACGTAAATGTACAGCATGAATATGGGGTTGGATGTTAACCAAGACAATAAAATTTTAACGCCAACGGTAATAAAATTAATTTGGAAGATTAGAAAATGTTCAAAAACTATTTGCAAATAAAATTAAATAAATATAACGAAATAAACCGGTCAAATGAGACGCATTTATAAAATAATTTGTAAAGATAATAATTGCAATTTGGGATACGAAGGGTTGAATAAAAAAAAAAAAATAAATAAATGTTGTTTATCCATAAAAACGTAAGACTGAAGAATCGGCTGACATTAATTGAAAACTGTCGACAAAATTATTTTATTAAAGAATAAATTATTACAAATTGTTGGTAATAAATAAGAATTAAATAGTTTGTAAACATATGTTATCAACGATGATGTAGAAATCTTCATTACTACTGCATCAACATTTAATATCTGTTTAAAATTTTAAATTGATTAACAAACTTTTTGTGAACTTTCTCTATTATAAGATTTCAAGGTGATCCCTTTTGTTAAGTTTTGTTCATGGAAGGGGAAGTATTTCTTATCAGGTTATAGTTAATAATAGTATATTTTAATTTATCTGGATAAATTTTGTCCTATCCAACTTTATATAAGGAATGTCCATTAAGATGTAATAGCCAATCTGAGCTGGAGTTACGAATAGTTTGAACTGTTTTTACCTAACTGAATCCTTTTCATTGACGATGCTTTAAATAATGTTTTTTGGTAAAATAGATGTTTTTATTCTGACATACTGGTAGAAATATTGGTCATTAATATTTCGTAAGAATTCTTTATTAATTATTATAGTCCAGTCGATATCTGTTTTAAAATGGGCATATTTTGAATTTTTCTATATGATCCCTAATTTTTGCTTTAGTATCTCGGAAATAAAATCAGAAATGATTATTTCGTTGTCCTCCAGTTAAAAAGGTGTGCTTAAATTTTTATTAAACAAAATGTAAAAAGCTTGCAAAAATATTCATTTCTTTTCTCCTGTTTCCCTAGATAACTCAATAATTGTTCATTTTAGAGAAAATATCAAGCGAGGAAAAAGTTTTGTTATTAAATTTTTTACACATTATCATTGGTTGCAAATCAAAAAAATACGTTATTATTGATGCAAAAATAGCAATATTTGTCAAAAAAATGAAGAAAAAAAAAGATTTTTGAAATTTTTTTCAATTATTAATATTACACACAGGAACTTCATATTATATCTGAAATAACTTTTTGATATGATAAATCAACACGCCAAATTTAAAAAAAAATCGGTCTGGGAGTTTTTTCACAATAATTTTGCAATCCAGATAAGAAAAAATTGATTTTTCCAAATTGTGTAGAGCCTGAAATAAAATATCTAGATATTTGAAAATTTAATCCTATATAAAAGAGTACAGAAGCTTTCAAGTGCATTTGGAAAAATTTAAATCGGTTAATTACAAGAGCCTAGGTCGATATTTATCGGCTCTCTATCTACTTTAAAGACGATATATTATCAATAACACATGAAATAAAAATATCACTTACTGCTAATTTTTTCAAACATTCTTCTACATTAGCACTTTCGCGGTGTTCATCACTTCATCAGACGTATTAAAAATTTTAAAAAGCCATTATTTCGAAAGATATTTAGTCAGATTGTTAAAAGAAAAATTTTAATTTAAAAAATAAATTAATTTAAAAATAAAAATTATTTTTCAAAAATAAGCAGTAAGTAATATATTTATTTTATTTATAATTGGTAGAAGAATTTATTGGAGGTAGAAGAATTTTGTTATTTTGGAAGTAGAATTACTAAAGATAGACGAAGCAGGAGCGATATAAAATGCCGAATAGCACAAGCGAAACGAGCCTTCAGTAAGAAATGTAATTTGTTTACATCAAAAATTAATTTAAATGTCAGGAAAAGATTTTTGAAAGTGTATGTTTGGAGTGCAGCTTTATATGGAAGTGAAACTTGGACGTTCGGAGTATCTGAGAAGAAAAGATTAGAAGCTTTTGAAATGCGGTGCTATAGGAGAATGTTAAAAATCAGATGGGTGGATAAAGTGACAAATGAAGAGGTATTGCGGCAAATAGATGAAGAAAGAAGCATTTGGAAAAATATAGTTAAAAGAAGAGACAGACTTATAGGCCACATACTAAGGCATCCTGGAATAGTCGCTTTAATATTGGAAGGATAGGTAGAAGGGAAAAATTGTGTAGGCAGGCCACGTTTGGAATATGTAAAACAAATCGTTAGCGATGTTGGATGTAGAGGGTATACTGAAATGAAACGACTGGCACTAGATAGGCAATCTTGGAGAGCTGCATCAAACCTGTCAAATGACTGAAGACAAAAAAAAAAAATTCCAATTGCTAAAAATCATTATATACTTCTAGAATGCTAGACTTCAAATTCATTAAATATATTTAATTTTATTCTCTTATTTGAATGTTAGAATTTATTACTTATTATTAAGATAAGGTTAAAAAATTCTTCTAGTATGATAACCTCTTCGTAATTATTTTTTTTTTATTTCAAGTACATGAACTCAAATAGCCATAAAAAACAGTAGTTCTATTGGATTATAAAAAAAAAATTGATATTGGATATAAGACTCTTTATGAATTCTTTTTCAGTAAATATTTTTTCAAAATGAATTATTGTACGTGTATTTTTGTAGAAGTACCGTTTTAATAATTATAATCTACGATGAAATACAATATTTAATTCAGTTACATTGGACGCTTATTATTGAAGTAAAAATAACGATAGCATAATCAAGCTAAATAATTAACGAACTTCTTTGATTCATAATAAATATGGATACAAGAGAAACCAAATTAGTTATTAGACTAAATCTATCAGTCTGGTTGAATGAAATCCAATATTTGATCTTGAAAGTCACTTGATAAAGTTGAAATATTCACTCTCCATAAAAGAGATTGACATATGTTGAAAGATTATTATTTATCATCAACAAAAGAATCAAATAAAATTAATAAATAAAAATAAGATGAAAGACAAATCCAGTACACAAATGAAAGAGAAAACAACAAATCTAACGTCTTTTTTCATAACTTAAAAACAAAAAAAGAAATAAAGGAATTAGAAATAAAATTAGAGAGCAATTCACAAAAAAAAAAATAAAATAAAATAAATAATTCTTACCATTTAGGTCATCAATTAATCATATTTTTATTTGGCTAAATGTAAGAAACAGTTTAAAAGAAATAATAAACAGCATTGATTCGTTCCCAAGAAAGTTACACAATTTTAATCTAAAATAAAACAATTAAAGCTAATGAAATGTAGGAGGAAAAATATAATTAATAAGGAGGTAAAAATTAATACTTTAATTCAATACAGGATTTTTTTATTTAGGTAATGATAGTCATGAGTGACATTATTTTATCTCGTTCCGAACATTCATAACCCTATTGATTTTTACCTTCATCATGAACCCATAATCTGTTTATTTCTATTCCTCCAAAAATAATTAATTTTCTCAATTCTATTCTTTAATGCATTGAATCATATAAGGCAAATAAGGCTTTTTTGGTGTTTGTCTAACACAATATCTAAAGTTGTTACATTTAAAAAAAAAAAAAAAAAAATATATATATATATATATATATTTGTCACAGTGTTTAATTTGAAAACGGTTCCAATTTACCGGAACCAAAGCAAATTTGAATACAAATAAAAAATGACATGCATAGAAGTGCTTCCGTTGAAATCCCATAAAGAACGATGTATGCAAGTTTGTGTATATAATATATATATATTACACAGTATACATAAATACGAGTATATACTTTAAATAAATAAGTACATACAATGATGAGTCTAAAGAATAGTGATCCAAAGTCCATGTTCAGAACGTAAAAAGAAAAAAAAAACACTAAAAAGTCGAGTTACCAATCCCTGAAAAACTAATCTAACGAAGAAGTAGTGAAACGAATCAAAGATCCAACAAATGTAACTGGTGAAACGAATTGAAGAATATTTATGATACACAAAATCTTAGGATAGATGGATTCACATCAAATTTCGGCGTATATGCAGCATACAGGTCTATTATATACAGTCGCTTTAGGCGTCTAATGTCCCCGATATTATCCTGGAGGGTAACCCAAGTCAGTTGACATATCTATTCAGTTTCATTTTGTATCTTGTACTGAATCGCCGTTTCTCCTCACGAACGGTTGCCAATCCCAAATAATCGTGTATTTCAGTGATTTAGGTAAACGATGATTTTGTTGTATTTCTCAACAGTTTGTTCTGGAATCGCTGTACAACTTTAATTTTGCTCTCGCTTGTTGAACCCTGTAGTTGGATTCAGTAGATCCAGATAGGTTTAAGTAACCCATCGGGTTGGTCTATTGGTTAACGCGTCTTCCCAAATCAGCTGATTTGGAAAGTCGAGAGTAACAGCGTTCAAGTCCTAGTAAAGCCAGTTATTTTTACACGGATTTGAATACTAGATCGTGGATACCGGTGTTCTTTGGTGGTTGGGTTTCAATTAACCACACATCTCAGGAATGGTCGAACTGAGAATGTACAAGACTACACTTCATTTACACTCATACATATCATCCTCATTCATCCTCTGAAGAATTATCTAAACGGTAGTTACCAGAGGCTTAACAGGAAAATAAAAGATAGGTTGAAGTACCAGTGAGTACAGCAATGCTTGTTAGATAATGATAGTTGCGATTCATGTCTTGCAGTGATCACATCCTTGAAGTTAATTTTGAGCGGCGTTCTTTCCTCTCTGAACTGATTCCTCAACGTCAGATGCGATCCAGATGCAGTCTTAGGTATCGCTTACTGTTAGCACCTGGGATAAAAACGCAATTCAGTTGAACTCGTGAGCAGTTACCCCCTCTTCATCGCAAACGTAATATGCGTTCAATTAATCGGATTAACCTTCATTTTCCATCTAGCTAGCTATACTTATTTGGACCCAGTTCAATTATTAGTTTAGTAGAAGCTAAACTAATAGGGTCAGCATCCCCAGCCAGCATTGCCATGTCATCCGCGAACGATGCAACTATGATGTCCTCTGGAGTCTAGAGGTACTTTTTTTAAAAATCGAGTAGAACATTTTCCAGAACTGGTCCGTGAGAAACACCCAACTCAGTATCAAAAGATTCAAGTTAGTCTATTGTACTTCACTTGAAAAACCTTCCGTCCAGGTAGCTGTGTAGGATCAAGCAAAACGGTTGAGAAGGTTCCTTTTCAATTTATAGAATAGACCAGGAAACCACACCTTATCAAAGTCCTGCTGAAAATCCAGAAAAACAACCAAATAATCTCTTCTAGGCACTTGCTGATAATTTTTACTATCCTGTATGATTGTTTGATTTCTGAGTGAACACGTCTGATGCCAAATTTGTTGTCAGGAATAACAAAATCGGCTTTCCACCAAAATCAGCCATAGCCTCAGAAGAAGTATAAAAAGCATTTTATTAGTAATCATGTCATACAGAGGAGATTTCTTTGAATTACTTATTCTAATGATTATTTGCGAAATCTTTGCTGACGATAAACGTTTCATATTAATTGCGCTATTCATGAACTGGATTACTTCTTCCCTACTAGCCTCTAGTATGTCGAAAGGCTAAAAGAGCTTCTCAAGATACCTTGTGAATACGTCAGCTATTTCACTGTCGTTTTGAGCAAACGATAATCCCAACGTTTTCAAATTTAGAAAACTTGGTGTTGGTCTACTGAAGTTCTTCGTGTCGTGTCCTTTCATAGTGAGTAATAACTCTTTTGGAAAGGGGAGAGATCCACATGAAAGTTTTTAAACATGTCTCGTATTTAGTACACCTCAGCAGCCGTTTTAATTTACAAGCAGCCCCGTTCAAAGATGTTCTATCCTCAGACATCGTATAATATTACAACTTCCGTTTAAGTCTCCTCGTGTTCAAATAAGATCATAACTTCCCTTAGGTAGGTTGAGTCTCTCTGTACTCCATATCTATTTGGTGTCAACTGCCAATCTGCCTCCTACAGGATTTTGATCAAGCAATGCATCGTATTATCTATATCAACACTGCTGTTCAATCAAACAGGTACCATAGCATTCCTCAATCCATCTATGATAGGAGCCCCAGTCAATCCTGTTATTAAGTAGGATGGGCGGTTTGATCTGTTTATCACTCCGTGCTAATGGTAAGAAGTACGACTGAATGATCAGAATCGAATTAAATCTATTACATCTTTTTTTTTTTTGTCTTCAGTCATTTGACTGGTTTAATCCAGCTCTCCAAGATTCCCTATCTAGTGTTAGTCGTATCTATTACATCGGCGAAAGTATATATAGGCGAAATATATGAGGTAACAAAAAATCTATTAAATCTGGGAACCTAGGTCAGTCCAACAGCCAGCACATGAGTTGCATCTCAAAGATGACATTCAGGCGCATATTGGAAGTCCAATTCGTTATTTTTCTCCCAAAAGTAGTGATAAGCCGGCTACCCAGATAGGATGATTCACATTATAATCACCTTCTCCTATATAACGGGTACCCAGCATCAGAGAACAAGAATGCCTGATCAGATGACGGGGTGGAAAGCAGACCACAGATAATTTTGAAGGTCCTATCCATTAAAGAATTTTAAATGATGTTGCATGTATGTACTCGTATCCGGTAGTAGGTGTTGCTTTATAACATTTTTACATTAATCCCCTAGGCCCTACCATCTGGTTTGTTGTCGCATAAACCTAGTATCCCTCTTCTCCTTTTTCCTGTTTAGCCTCCGGAACCACCGTAAGGTATTACTTCAGAAGATGATGTGTATGAATGTAATTGAAGTGTAGTCTAGAACAGTATCAGGTCGACCATTCCTGAGATGTATAGATAATTCAAACCAGTTACCAAAGAAAACCGGTATCTACAATCTAGTATCCAAATCCGTATAAAAGTAATTGCCTTCACTAGGTTTTGAACCTTAGAACTTTCGACTTCGAAATCAGTGGATCTGCGATGACGAGTTTAACCACTAGACCAACCCTGTAGGTTAAACCGAATATCCCTGGAGACAGAAGTAATTACGAATAGTGAAGTGCGTTTCTGAGATTGATATAGCATCTAATGATTCGGTAAACACATTATTTCTTCTTTCTGACATCGACAAACGATACCATTCATGTTTCAGGCAGTAATCCTGAGGAATCCAGCAATCAATGGATTTTGCCAATCGCCATGGTGAGTAAGCTTATTAGGTTATATATTTGCTGTACTAGGAACTCTATATCAGGTGGTGTTCTATGTAGAATCATAGATATTGAATTCACAGTCACAGCATATGTTCTAGGACGAGTGTTAGACTGGTTGTTCAGATTCCTAGTTGTTTCTTGACCTAACTTAGGGAATTTGTCGTTGCCAAAATCTAACATGGCTCGTTCCTACTAATTCTTTAGTGGATTGGCAGTCTTCGTAACATGCAGAGACCTTTGCTTCTGTTTCCTTTTTATGATTTCTTTACACAACCTGCACCTTTTTAATTAGAATTATGGTCTGATTGACAGAACACACATGTCGGTGAGGTATTTCTGTCCTGGTTAGGATAATCCATAGTTCTATGGCCTTCTGCACATTAACACAGCGACAAGCCGCCTGCAATTATTCTTCGTGTGTTCATATTGTTGGCATCAGATGCACTGGATTAAACCATGACATTTCCTTGGTGTTTCAAATCTAACTCCGCAGTTAGCAATATAATTTGTTAGATAAAAATGCTATATTTGTTTCAAAAGATAATTGTTTGAAAAAAAATACCTTATCGAAAGATATTTTTCATATTTCCTAAGGATCTTATATCAGCTTGACAATTTTAAATTAATAAAACTATTAGAATTAAAAAAAAAAACAAGATTATTCTGATACTATTTAAATTAAATTTTCCACTTAAAGAATAAGAAAAAAAATTATATTATCCTTTTTTAACGCATGAAACTAAACAAAAGAAAAATGAAATAAATAATATAATTTTTTTTTAAAAATTAAAAAAGTTTGTTTCTCATAGTAGAGTTTCTATAATTATTTTCCTATCTGGAAGTTAGGAATTTCTTTTGGCAAGTTTCCTCGGCTTCGTCTTATCACCATTACCAATCACTTCTGGGACTTTTCCAACTTTTCCAACTCGGTTAATAATAAAAGAAAAACTATTTCAGTTTTCCTTCTTTTCTTTTAGCTAGTTAAAACTATATTGTTTTGTTTTTAACTTATAAAATAATACAGTATAATTTTTTCTTTAATAAGTTCAGTAATTAAATATAAACCTAATTGATTTAAATAAAATGCTGAAAAATGAAACAACAATCTACCTCGTAAATAAAATATTATCATAATCTACAAAATACTTGTATTTACATAGTAGTGCTTATAACGTATTGTTTTACAGAAGAAAGGGGTAGATTAATTTGCTACTTTATATTAATTGTCCCAGTTTTCCTTATGGCTGTAATGTACGTGAAACCTGTGAGATACAAGAGGCACCAATTTCTTTCTCTGAAAGTATTGTGAAGTTCACTATACGTAAATTATTATTTTAGTGCGTTTTAGGTATCGCTCTTATAAAGTAGTTATTAGTTGTTAATCTTCAAAATGTGCGGTATAGATAAATTCGTAGATTTACAAAAAATAGATTTTTTTTCTATTAGTGTTGGCACGCGCGTGTGTTTATTTATGTGTGAGTGTGTATGTGTTTTGTGTGTGCATGCGCGCGCTTGTGTGTGTGTAGTAGTAGTACTAGATCATGAATACTGGTGTTCTTTGGTGGTTTGGTTTCAATTAACTACACATCTCAGGAATGGTCGACCTGAAATTCTACAAGACTGCTCTTCATTTGCATTCATATACATAATCCTCATTCATCGTCTGAAGTAATACTTTGCGGTGGTTCCGGAGGCTAATCAGAAATAAAACAAGTGGTAGTAGTAGTAATAATAGAATTATTCCTCAATTTACCTCGTGATCTTAAGGATAAGATAGGTGACTAAAACAGATATTATAAGTTGTTAATAAAAACTCTTACATTATTAGACACAAAATCGAAGGATCGATTACGTTATATGTTTTCAAAGAAGAATTTCCAAAATTTTAATCTTTCTGCCCTAAGCCCAATAATCAATTGAAAAACTCAAGTATCAGGCACTAAATAATCCATTGAATTAACATGTACTAATTGAAATTACTCCACTATATGGATACGTTATTTTAGTTCTGAAAGAATGCACCGACCAAACTTCAATTCAGTTCCTGACCATTTTAATTTTTTTGAACGAAAGAATTGTCCCTGGCCAAGATCTACTTCGAGTGTCTATTCCTTACTATTGCTAGATCCCTTTGTCAGTAATTGAAAACGATTGATACAAGATTTAATACGATAGTACAGTCCTTTCGGACAAGAAGCCAATTGAAAATAATAGACAAGATATTATTCTCACAACAAAAATCAAGGATGTGGATTATTGTTATCGCGATACCATTGGCCTCAAATATCAGGAGTAGGTATGCCGATGAGACATCTACATCCCGATAGTTGACTGATCAGATCGAGGAGATATGGTAGCAATCAGGAAACAGTCAGAATAGAAGCGACAATCATCGGTTCCATGGGAGAAATACCAAAACTCTTTATGGATTCATAAATCCTCACAGCTTATTCTACAACTCGCGATGCAGAAAATCATTTTGTTGGATATCTGTAGAATGGAGAGAATATGCAAAACAAGTTTTAACAGGCAAGTATAAAATAATTAAACAGTACGATAGGACTCAGACCTTGCTGGTAAGTGACGGATGAAATTCCAAACTGGCTCTGGTCATAATAAACATCACAACAACAACAATAATAAGAATATATACCTTACATCAAAAAGAATGATCCAATTTCAAACAGATATATTTAATAATAAAAAAGTGTTTCTATAATAATAATAATATTTAAAATTTTTCTTACTAATTTATAAATGTTCTATGTGCCCTCAATCGGTTGCATTGATAGCATCAAGACTACAAGTGAATTTTTCTGCAAATTGTTGCAGATAGTCTTGTTACAAAAATTACTGAAGCTCTAAAACTGATTTTTAGCTCATCCAAATCAGCAGGAAATATAATTATAGAGGGAACATAAACACTCTGTTCCACATACTCCCACAAAAAATAGTTCACAAGAAGTAATTTCTGAGCCTCTTCGAGACCAAGAGCATAATGACAAATTTTACCTCCCCTATGCCCTGCCGAGCGTTGAGACAATGTTTCGTTTAGAAAACTACTAACTTGTTTGTATAGCTTGATCAAGCCGAATTGGCACAGATCTGATTAACAAAAAAGCTCTTAATGCCTAACAAGCACGGATTTTTATTTCTACTCGATTAAAGGCAGTATGTATACGGTACGACTAATATTTATTCCGATCAATGAACAAATTCACGTATTAAATTTATTAGTAACTGATTTAATTCTGAGTTTATATATTATTACACTGATAATTTATTTCATTATTAGAATTGAAATAGATATGTTATGCAATATTATGCAAACTAATCCGCTGTTACTGATTAGTGTTTGGACCTAAATGTATTTATTTACAGTTTTATAATTGTATAAAATATCCAACCCAAATACGGAGAAGATTGATGTCTACTGTTTATGCTACGCTCTTCGCCCTTTGTTCTGGGAGGTACGACCTAAAGAGTGGGGTGCATGCACGCCACTCTTTAGGCCATTCATCATGCATATAAAAAAAAGTTTGGAATAACATAAATTTTTTTATTTGAAGCTATAACTTTCACATAATCTTACATATCACCATCAAAGCTTGTCGTTAAATCCATTCTGAGATACCGTCCTAAACTTATTTATTACCTTTTAGTTCGTTTAATTTAAGGTGGTGTTTAAATTTTTTTTTTTTATTTTCTTCTTTTTAGTGTATTTACTATAATAGTAGTTTTAACATTTTTTTATATATTTTTTATTTTATACAGTCTTCATAAGTTAATACTTTACAGCTGCGCTAGCTTACAGGTTTGAGCGTATTTAGCGATAGATCGGATCGGTACGTTTTACGGCGGGTGAGTGCAATCAAAACATAGGGCTAAACGATTTAATTTTTCGGATAACCAAAATTCAATCAATCAAGAGTATATCCGATTAGTTAAACAGTTAGCGCTTAACCTGCTGAAACATACACCGTTTGAATGTGAACTTTGGACGAATGATTGCCAAAATAATACGGTGGCACCCCATCGTACCCCCACCTCAATTTTCGACGGCGCCCAGGGGATAATTGAAAAATTTTCATCCGACGGGTACCACTGGGAGGGGATGGGACGAAAGAGTTGCAGGGTGTTCGAAAATTTTCAGAGCGCTAGGACCAACCGTTTTCGAGATATTTAGGATTTTCGTCCGCAAATTCGGATTTTTTGGGGAAAAATTACTAATTTTTCCCTAAACTTCGGTCGCAAATTTTAGATTCAAACTTACTGATATAGGCTAGATTATTTTTAAAAGTTTCTTTCACTAAGAAAATATGCATTAAACGAGGTTACATAAGTTTAAGGAGCATTTCTTTCACTTAAAAACATAGCAACTTAGGGCCGCTTGAAAATTTTGCTAAAATGTGTTCTCAGCAGGAGCAAACCGATGTGCAAAATTTCAGAGCGAATGGATAAGTTTAAAATCAGCTGTCAAAATTTGACTGAAAGTTTCCGTACCATAAATCTCACATACATAGTCCAAGAGCGAATTAATATACTATATATATATATATATATATATATATACCGTAAAATTTATTATGCTGTATAAATACTATGCTTTTCTTTTTTCCCCCTGTTTAGCCTCCGGTAACTACCGTTTAGATAATTCTTCAGAGGATGAATGAGGATGATATGTATGAGTGTAAATGAAGTGTAGTCTTGTACATTCTCAGTTCGACCATTCCTGAGATGTGTGGTTAATTGAAACCCAACCACCAAAGAACACCGGTATCCACGATCTAGTATTCAAATCCATATAAAAATATCTGGCTTTAGTAGGACTTGAAAGCTGTAACTCTCGACTTCCAAATCAGCTGATTTGGGAAGACCCATTAGCCACTAGACCAACCCGGTGGGGATATATACTATGCTAGTATATTATAGCTCCACGATTGCTAGGCAACCATCACCTAGATCACATCTGTGCCAATTCGGCTTGGACAAGCTACACCAATTTAGCGGGGTATCATCTTCCTAAAAAATGGATTCCTCAGAATCTTCATTTAATTGTAGGAAAAGTAAGTCCTGTATCATCTCAAATAACAATATCCTGTAACTGTTTTCTTAAAAAATAAGGATCATATACGAAACTGCAAAATAAAACATCTAATGAATCTCGCTCGTGCTGTACAATCAATCTCTTGCGGATTCTACAGTCTCCATATGCGAACAAAATGACGTGAAACTTTACTGCTTAAATGATAATTTTGTTTCATCACTAAAAATAATCATGGCAAGAACCTATAGTCTTCCGTATTAACTAAGAACATACCTCAGAAATCGTTACGTTTTCTTTGTCACATACACTAAGAGCTTTAACCAGTTGTAATCGGTGTGAACTGAAATGCCAAGCATCATCTTTTTATATGTCAAACAGTCATATGAGGGATCGCAAGTTCTGGGTTAGTGAGATGAGTGGAATTTTTCGTGCCTCACTGAATTCTTTGTACATTTTCCACTGAAATGCGAGATCACCTAACTCTTCCCCCTACCCAAACATTTCGATTCATAAAATTGTTTATATTAGTAACTCCTTCTATTGTATAGACGCCATGTTGTTTATGACTGAAGTTAGCGTACGTTTGTGCACTAATATTGCAAACTGGCTACCGATAATTGAAACGCTAAGACCCTCATTTTCAAATGGTGAAAATTTCATTCACTGACTATGCATGGTTTCACTGGTGTATAGCTTTGAAATCGGGTCATTATTTTTTAAATACGCAGTACTTATATTTAATATATCATGTATACAATTTTTTTTACTACTTAGTGTATTTCTGATTAATTATAAATTATTTTTTATGTATACTATTTTATAATTTACATAAGCCTACTATATTATTTATTTTTTTTGTCTCATCTTTAGCTGTGAATTTTTTTGTGAATTAATATTGTCTCATATTATATTTTAATAGCTTAGTTGGACAGTGAAGTTTAACACATCAAAAATTGGGGCACTAAATTACTCCATAGTCAATTCCGTGAAATTATGTCTAATGACAGGGGAAGGAGAGAAAGGTGACTTTAGAAATGACCATAAGAAAATTATAGAACGTTTTTCTATAGCCACCGGTGTCTCGAATAGGTCTGCCACTCGTATAAAAAATATTGATGTTGATATCACATGACTTCCTTGTACGACTTTAAATTACATACACACTTTAAAAAAAAAAATGAAAAGTACATAAAATTTTATTTCATTAAAACATCTTATATTTTTAATATTTTTTTTTTTACTATTATTATTGAATTATTATTTATCGTATTATTTTTTTTTTTTTTACAATCAGAGGTTAATAAATTATTAACATATCAATATATTTTAATTTAAAAAAACAAGTTAAAGTCTCCAATTCGGACCAAGGTTAGGAATGCATGGGAATGAAAGGGCTCGGTCGATCGTTCTCACGCTCAATTGGGGTTTGATCCTGCAGGTAAAGAGGGTAGGAGTATAAATACTCCGGAAAAGACTAGTTCAAAACAATTTGACATGATGTCAATCTGTGAGGAGAGTCTGCTAGTGAGTGCTACGACAGAGTTCCGCGAAGGTGTTATAAGCGAGGAGTTATTATTATGCGAGTTGAAGCGATAGTATTCTGCGAGGAGGTTAGTGAAAGAGCGAATTCTAGTGCATACAAGTTCGTCGCGATTAAAGTGACGTTAAAAGTAATTCCAGTACATGAAAACAAGAAGTGGTTCAAAACAAGAGAATGCTACGATAAAGTTCTAAGCGAGAAATTATTTTGCGAGTTTGAAGCGAGAGTATTCTGCGAGGAGGTCAGTGAAGAAGCGAATTTCGAATACAGGTTCGATGCAACTAAGATAACGTCACAAGTAATGGCTTGGTGAGTTACTGTAAGAATGTGAAACAGAAAATGCAGTAATTTCATTCATTAGTTTATAGGGTAGTTTTATTTTATAAACAGAAAAAGTACTTGCAGTAAAAGAATTTTATAATTGTCTTATCTATTGTACTATTGTTGTTAATACACGACTAGTGGTTAAAGGTGTTAAGACTAACGGTCGTGACAATGTCATTTGTCATTGAGGCTAAATCCTGGTTTTCAATATTTAACTACTTGTAAATAAATCCTGACGATTTCTTTAAATTCTGTTTTATATGTAATTACTTTTTTTATTATTATTATTGACATTTATTATTGTTTGCTGTTGTCATTATTATTATTATTATTATTATTGTGAGTTGTTTATTATCCTTACTGTCATTGTTATTATAGATTTGTCTTATTTTATTTATGTTCTTAAACTAATAAATTGTAATTAACAAATATTTCAATTGCCAATCTCTCAATATCCTGATCTATCCGCGAACACGGGAGGCTGATGTCGAAGTGGGATATTGAGAGTGTTATAGATTTCCAACAGCAGTTTATATTTGTATATGGTTTGTATTAGTTTAAAGTTTATATAGGTAAAATTTTATTTTATTTTTGATTTGTTACTTATTGTTTGATTTATTCTTGTATTTTGATGTTTTGTTAAATTGTTATACCAGGTAGTCAGCTCTAAATATTATAATTTTATTATTGATAAGATATTATTATTTTTTGATAGATTATTGTAGTTATTTTATTTTTTCTTGTAATTATAATTTATTAATAATTTGATGGACGCTACTAGGGAGAACATTATTGCTTTGTTAACTCAAGTGAGTGAGAGTATAAATTAAAATACGAATAAACTATCAGAGGAAATGTGTAATCCTATGCCTCATATTTTGGATAAATTCAATAGTCTTAGTACAAACTTTAGAAAAGATGGAGAAAGTGCTAAGTTTGATTTAGATGTGCCTAAGAGGGACTCTAATTAATTTAGAGAATAGGGTAGCTAAAGTCGAACTATTAGTTAATAGTAAATTAAGAACTAATAATGTAAATATAACGTTATAGCCATAAGGACAACGCACAAGCAACGGAAGTAGCTTGTAGCGACGAGGAATCTTTGTTAATAGTGCACAGGACTAAGAATCAGGCATATTGAAGGGATGCCCTACAGCGGAGAACCACCCACGTTTGACGGTAGTACATCTTGAGGGATCTTCAAACGGCAATTCGAGGCGGCATCCATTCATAATGGTGGAATGGCGCCACAGAAGACCACGTTCCTGATCACCTTACTTCAAGACCAGGCAGCGGATGCTCTTCAGAGTGTACCATCCATGGCTGGCTACGACAAAGTCATTGCGGCACTAGAGGGTCGCTTCGGACTGCACAACTAGGCGGCTAGCTGCAGATGTGAGCTACGGGGACGAGTCCAGAAGGCTAACGAGACTTGGGAAACATTCGCCTCCGTTATCGTACAGCTATCGATTCGATAACTTGTACTGATGTTGTGAGTAAATAGTGGAGTTGAGTAATTTGTATGGTGTTAAGTTATTTTTTTAAATATTTTTATAAGAAGTTAAATCAGAGATATTTAAGAATTGCTATGGACTAAATATCTAAAGTATAAGGCGTAAACTTATATTTTCCAATAAAATAAGATTAATAAGACTATTATAAAATAAGATAAATATTATTTATTAATAATATAAAATATTAACTGCAGGTAATTTAGTTTACAATATAATTATTAATAATATGACAGCCACCTCACCGTAAGTGGGAAAGGTCTAGTAATTATTGAACATACACAGACATTTATTAATAATTAAATTTATTTGATATTCATTATATCAAATACTTACAATTTACAACTGATTCTGCAGTTACTGCGACAAAACTTTATTTGTGTAATCGGTCTAGTAGACCATAGTTCTGCATTTGCTCACCAAGATAAATAAAGTCATCAAAGCAGTTATTTTTGCTTGACGTGATTTAAAATTATTATTTAAAAATACGAATTTGATTGTAATTATTCTAATGAGTAGTTTGAAAATTTCATCGTAATTTTATTTTTATCCATAGAAGGGGTTGATTTTAAATACTTATCAAGTTTTAGTTTAGTTATTATTTCAACCCTTATCAGGGAAACGCAATACCAGTATATTTCAAATGGGTTTTGAAGTTATGACATTTAATACATTATTTAATAAATATTTAAATTTAATATCAATTAGTTTTGTTAAAATATCAATTAAATTTGTTAATCGATGTTCAAACAATAACTTTGTCAATTAATCCATATTTTAAAATTATTGCTAAAGCAACTATTGATACTGAATATTTTATATTTATTTATTCGTAAGGTAAAAAGTATGACCAGAATAATTTAAAGAATATCGGTTTTAACAAATTACGTAGCAGTTTTAAATTTTGTTTTTGTTTTTGAAATTTATTGAAATATATATAAATAATTTACTGAAAGGTGAACTTAATTCCACTAGTCTAGTCTTGGTATTTTCTCTTATTTTTACACTCAGTAATTTATTTTCCAGAAAATTAAATTTTCTATCGAGAAAGCTTCCACTATATAGCCTCAACTTAATTGTAAGATATCTGGTGTTTTGCCAAGAATTACAATTCATAACAAAAGAGGTCGAGTGTTTATTAATGATAAAATATGAGGTAAAAGAATTCTTATCCTAAAATTGTATTTAATATTTTTAGTTAAGATTTTTTTTTTAGAACTACTTGACTATAATAATAAATTTCAAAATAAGGAATGATTTTCAAAACCAGTATTTAATCGTTTTCAAATTAAAAACATAAAATTATGAATTGTAAATTTTAAAGTACTATTTCCTTGTAAAAAATATATAAATTTTATATACATATATTTATACTGTATATAATATTTTGTATGTAAATGCATTGGTTTTATTTTACATGTATTGAACCTATAGTTAAAAAAAAAGTGTACAAACCCCATAAAAAATGCAATAGAAGTGTTGAAAAAGTCATAACAGGATAAGAGAACAGGCTTGAAGGCAAAGAAAATGAGGATTTATATGAATGTAGGGAGATGTGGTTTGTAGAAAACGGAAAAATAAAATTCAGAGAAATAAAGCAAGGTAACGGGTTGAAAGAAATCCTGAATGCACCTGAGGCTAGATACCCCTGCGTCTATATCTCTTTTACTAAAAGAAGCAAGTTCTAAAAGGAAGATATAAAAAAAATTCCTCTCTTTAAAATACTTATCGTCATTGTGTGAACTTCACAAAGAGATGTCCCTTAATTTCATAAAATGCAGTATTAATATTAAATTCCTTAATAAATTGGATTCTGTCTTTAGGGTGCTCAATAAGGATGTACCCTATAAAAAGTATACTATTTAAAAAACAGTTACGTTTTGATTAATGCTTCATTTTACATTATTACTTTATATGAACTCTCGTTATGTATAGTAAAATTTATTTACTTTCAATAAAAGTCAGCAAAGGTGAAGATTTAACTTCTCTCGAAAAAAAGGTACCTGCTCACTTTCTTACCTTTCTCTATTTCATTAAAAAAAATTCAAAATAAAATTTTTTATTTGTTAAATAATAATAATAATAAATTTTTCACAACTTTTAAATTGACTAGAATTCAAATACAGATCTCCAAAAACAAGCAGAAATTGCACCAGAAACCTCATTACCACCGACACAAGAAGAAATTTATTCACACATTGGGAAACTGAAAAACAACAAAGCATCAGGGGAGGATGGAATTGTAGCTGAATTTCTGAAAAATTTAGGCCAAAATTCACTCAAAAAAATTACAGAAATAATCATAAACATATGGCAAACTGAAAAAATTCCGAATGATTGGAAGATTGCTCTAATCCAGCCACTGCATAAAAAAGACAACAAATCAGATGTAAATAATTATAGAGGGATCTCTCTTGTACTGGTCACATACAAAATTCTATCAGCGTGTCTCTTGGTAGAACACAAAAGCAATTAGAACCTAAAATAGCAGAATATTAAGCAGGTTTCAGACCAAATAGGTCATGCCCAGAACAATTTTTAACCTGAAAACTATTCTCAAAATACGAGTCCTAAGACAGAAACCCCTAGTATGCACATTTGTAGACTTCAAAAAGCCTACGATTCGATAGATAGGACCTCACTATTCCAAATTTTGGAAGAAATGGACTAGATCCTAAAACCCGAGAACTCATAAAACAAACAATAACTGACACAAAGTCTAAAGTTAAATTTATGGAAAAAATCTCAGAACCCTTCGACATTCATATAGGTGTGAGACAGGGTGATGGACTTTCTCCGATGTTGTTTAATGTAGTCTTTGACCAGGTTATGGAAGAATGGGAGAAGGAACTTAAGGAATGTGAGTTTTGGAAACCAATCCGGCTGGGCTTTCTCAAAACTAAACTCTACATACCATATCTCTCATTTGCGAATGATCTGGCAATATTGACCGATGATGAGGAGATTGCTGTCAAACAGTTCGAGGTACTTAAAGAAAATCAAGAAAAAGTGGGACTGCAGATCTCATTCGAGAAAACTAAATTCTTATGTAAAAAGACAGATATCACAAGTCTGAAAACAAAATACGGTAAAATCGATAGGGTCCCATACTTTAAATACCTTGAGGAATTCATCGAACCAACAGGCCTTGAAAAAATCTCACAACAAAATCGTCTCCAAAAAGTCAAAAAGGCACTAGGGTTAGTTCACAACATCAACAACAAAAATTGTACGTCAAGACAGACTAAACTCCAGCATTACAACACAGTTATAAAACCAGCAGTCCTTTACACCAGTGAAACTTTGACACTTAACAGAAAACATGAACTTGAAGAAATTAAAAAAGTAGAAAGGAAGATCATTCGGAAAATCCTAGGAGCAAAATATACCCAAGATGGTTGCAGACTACAATCAGTCAAAACAACAGAAAAGTATTCTAACATCGAAATTGACATTATGAAAAGACGAATGAAATTATTTGGTCATCTCAATAGACTACCAGAAAATCGATTGACAAAAAGGGTAATAGAATATGTAACCTCGCTCAAGAACTCAACACCTTGGATGGACAAACTTCTAAAGGACCTAAAAAACGCCAACATAAGTCCAACAGACATTTTAGAAAGAGACATGTTCAGATACAAAGTAAAAAAATGGGAAGTTACATCAGAACAACCAAAACAAAATCAGTATAGTCCAAAGTGGTCAGAAGAGTGTAAACAAGCTTTCTCGGAAAGAATGAAAACTTACTGGAGCAACAAGAAGAACCGAATGGAAACTTGAGTTATTTGCTTAACGTCTTTCATTTAGTGGGAGAATTCGAAAATAATAATAATAATGTTATTATTATTGTTATTATTACCCAGATCTTTAAATATGTTTTGGATCTTTCTGTTGTCCTATTATTGAAAATGTAAGAGAACTTCTGATTCAGAATTAATCATACATCATACAACATATAACACTATATTGTAAAAATTTCCTTATTAGGTTTGGCCAGGATTCTTTAGCAGTATATTAATCTAAAAACCTGTAGTCCAGTGCTGCCAGTTAGCACAAAAACGCTGACAATCCTGAAATAATGTCACTATTATACCAAGCGTCTTGTTTACAGAGAAAGATGGTTCAGCAGTTTGTATTTGCTCAAATGCTGGTCGGTCACATGTAAATTTAAAATGCTATTTCCAGGACTTATTGAACCAGAAGACCTCACAGTGTGTTTGTCTTTCTACATAGCTTTTCTAATTTTTTCTTGTTCTTCTATTTTGCACTTTTTTCTGAAAGATGTTTTATTTTGAAGATATAATACTAAAGTATTCAAATAAAACCTATTTGTGATAAAATTTTAACTTATATTTACTGTAAAACAACATTTCAGTTACTTTATTGGCACATGTACATAAGCACATGTACATTTTTTTATATTTTTATGTTATTTGATCTATTGAAAGAAAATATAATATATTTACAATATGCTTTAATTGAGCCCATAAATCCATAAACCAGGCCAAAATTGTAGAATATTATGTACTATTTAAAAAAAGGTCAATGTTACTATGATGCTGTCACCATATAAATTCAATTGGATAAGATTGAATTGTCCATGTGATTCTATCTCAGTAAAATAAATGTGATATTAAACAGGCTGTGATTAGAAAACGGAAATAAAAGCTAATTTACAGCAGGGAAGTTGTAGACAGATATGATGGATCTCAGGTTGGAAATTTTGCGGATGAATGGTTATTTTTAATGAAGAGATCTTAATTTTTTTGTGTCGATGGAGTTAAAACTTATGATGTGATATAATTTTTCTGGTTTTTAATCCAACCTTCTCTCAGTTAATCGCTTATTCCTTAACTTAATTCTAGGAGGAATAAAACAAAAATTTTAAATGCTCTCATCAAATATTTTCTAAAAAAGTATTAGTGAAAGAAAACTGTCAAAACTAGATAGCTTTCTAACTTTAATAAAAAATGACAACTGGTAAAGTCTCTTTATGTAGGAATGAATTACATTTTACTACATTAATATATTGACTTGAAATTTTTAAAATTACCTCTAAATATGATATTACTGAAATAAGGTCATCATTCATACCCCCTTTCAGCAAATATAATTAGGACTGTATAAATTATTCTGACAGTTTGCTGTTCCTTCCAACTTCTCAACTAAATTTTTATTTTGAGACATTAATCATATAGCTTGTTTGGTCCTGTTTATCCTTCCTTTCTTTTCTATGCTAATCTTTTATCTCTATATATTCAGGTATCTTTTCATAAATTATAATCTTTGTAATTTTTCTACTCTTTTTGCTTTCTAAATATCAATCTATTGAAAAATTACTGTTAATTAGATATTAGTTAAAAAATATTTGATTTAAAATACAGAAAAATAAACTAATTCCATACTTTAACCATAACTTCCAAACTCTACCATAAAAAAATGGTAGAAAGAAAAACTTACATGTTTGAGATTAGAGTCAAAAACACAATAAAATGAATCTACATATCAGAATTTCATTGTTTAAGAATTATTTATACCATGTAAGGTTTGGTTTCTAAGATGAAACTTTACAAATTCAGGCATATTCTCTTACCTTATCTTAAAATTAGATTCCTCATAATTCTTTTTTCTACTTTTCATTACTTTTCTTACTCTTATTTATTGTCAAATTAATTTTCTCTTAAAACAGTAAATCCATGTCATTCAGTATGTCTTCTAATTCACTTTTAATTCATAGCAAAAGAACATTGTAAATCATAATATATATTTTTTCCATCATTGCTTAAATATTTACATTTTTCTTAGCACATTCATTGATTCTTTTAAATGCAACTTAAAAACCATTCAAAATAAATTATGTCAATATCTTGCTCCTTACTCAATCAAAACTTCTTTTATTTGTAAATAAGAAGTTATGAAATGAGGGAAGAGTTTTAATTTCATTGGAAATTTAGTGGGCAATAAATAAACCCTTCCTCCTATAGGAAGGAATCCTACAGATTATTTTTATTTTTTCTGGTAGCATCTTATTAACATGAATATTAGAAAATTATTTTAATATAAACTAAGCACTGTTATATTCTAACAGAATTTAACAAAGAATAAGGTATTACAAACAATTGTAATAAAATATTCTTATGGCGTAAATATATCCTTCCAGCAAAAGGATGGATTAATAAAACTATTACTGTTTTTTCTGACGCTCTGTATGTGTCGTCTGTCTTGCGATATTTAGGTACCAGCAATGGTAAGACAAATAAGGTAACTGTAATACAAATAAACAGATTATTATCTCACTTGATCATAATAATTTATGTATAATTTAACAACATTAGAATGTGCTATGCAAATCAATTTAATCGAGTTTCAAGGTACAGTCTACTAATCGAGTAGATCAGTAGTACTCTATATACATCCAAAACGTAAATGAATACTTGATATATTCTACTATTTAAGGTTGGAACTACTTAATATATGCAAAAAAGAGGTTCAATATGAACTGTTAGAGTTTGCAGGACACTTGGTGGTAAGCTGAGACTGGAATTTAGATTAGGAGGTTGATTGTGTGTATGAAGTCTTGGATAAAACATGGTGAGCTCAGTTTTGAGTTTTCCTTCCATCCAAACATGGTTGATTTTGTGCATATCTCCACTCAAAAAGGAGAAGATTAATAGACACATGCAAGAACTGCGTCAAAATAGATAGAAAGAAGAACACTATTTAGTTATTGGCGATGGGATCACTAAGAGTCAGAATGTCTCCGGATTCTAGTTACACTCGATTAAAGAAATACTGTTGAGAGGATACTAGAAGGAAAAGATAAGTGGGAGTTAATCATCAAAATGGCCAGCAAAATTATTAAAAAGAACGTGGTAGAAGAGTAGTACAGGATGAGTATTAGTAATTTAAGCAGCATTCTACGGTTAGGTATGCAGATTATTCTCACAAGAATAATCCACAGACATGGGGTTGGTTGCCCAAGATCTTCAGTGTGAGAATAGCTGTTGCAGGACTCCAAGGTTATTTAAAATATAAATATCCAGGTCACATGGGTATACATTTTATGCTATAGTGGTGCCGAAAGACAACCAGGATGACTGTGTTATATCTTTAAGGTGGGTTTGATCTACATGTGTTTTAAGAAAGAAGGAAAAGGTTTTAGTCAGTGCAAATATCATGCTACCAGTAATGTGAATTAAAGCTATGTGTTAGAGATATTTCCATTCATCCAACATGGAAAAGAAAGTCTAAGAAATAGTAAATGAATTGTTGCAAATGTGATAATGGTATTAAAGACATTAAAAAGAGAAAAAGGATACATTATCAATATACTAATATCAAAAAATATTTTCATTTATAATTATCTTATTTCAGTGAGATGTAGCAAATTAGCAGAGAATTAAAGTTGAGATAATATTTATTTTAATTGATTAGAAATGTTCACTAAAAATGTTCCATATTATTTGGAAATAAGTATAATGATAAGATTAATAATTTCAAATTTTATTACTGAAATAAATCTTTAAAAGAGGATTAATAATCCTCTTTTAATAATTACAGGATTAATTAATACATTCTGAATTATATTCAGAATTATTAAATTTCTGAAATTAAATGTCGCCACATGGTATTACTGTCATTCCAGTAACTGATTTTAGATATAAGATCATATTTTCATGATAAAAAGAAATGGTAATGATGTTTCTGAACTTCCTGACGCTTGCCACTAACATAAACTAAACTTTTTTGTTAGGGATAGAACTTTATAAACTAATGGTTAAATTTCAATAGATGTAATCTGCTTAGGTTTATTGCAACTCCACACACAGATTTCTTATCTTACGCATCTGACTGCAGTGTGTCCGAAACGTTGACATTTGAAACATCGCATAGGTTGCGGGATAAATGCACGTACATCCAGACAATGAATTCCAGCACGTTCTCTTTCGGATAAATTTGGTCGATTGGAGGTTAATACATGTGACGCTGAAGGAAGAACTTCACCATTTCTCCTCATGGTTAACCTGCGGCAAAGAGTCACTCCCTGACTCAACATCTTCTCCACTATTTCCTCTTCTGTGCAATTAAGAAGATCACAGCAAACGACTCCTTTCGATGAGTTAAGTGTACTGTGTGGTCAAACAGACACAAGGAACTCACCGATTTTTTTTATAGCTTGAACCTTTAAGCTTTAATTATCATTCACGGTTTCGACGTACAAACCATTGAAAATCTTACGAATCTCCTTACCAGAACCACCAGCACATTTTGTAATACCTCGAGCAATCAAGAATGGACTGACTTACTGGAATTTTCCATTCTCTCTCGTTATCACTAGTTACCTAGGTTTGGGCGCATTGTTGCTCAACAGAACTTTACGCAAATCTTTTCTAACTCTGTCAGTGTCTTTCTTTGTCTTATCAGATTCCTTGCTGCGTTTCTTCTTCGCTTCTGGCAAATCGGATGTTTCTAAACGACGGTGTTTACATGCACCTTCTACCACGTTTGTTCCAGGTGTTCCATTAGAATTGATCCCTTCTGTAGCAAGGCTAGCCGCCGGGGTACAGCCCCAGTCCAGGGCTACTAAACTTGGAGGTCCGATCCGGTAATTCGGTGGAACCGGCATATATCCTGGCAGAGAGAGGATGAGCAATCTTTGCACTGACTCCAGGCTTCTACTCACCGAAGCTTTCAGAGTTCCCATGCACCGACGTACATGGGCACTTTCACTACATGCTTGCCATCGAAGGGGGCATGTGGACAACCGAAGGTCTCCGTTACACCTCCAGTAACATCGGCCCTGGCCGCCACATCGCCAGCTCTAAGTCTAGTATAAGTCAATTTCCAAATCATTTAATTGTGCTTCATCAATAGGTAGCCAAAAAATCCAATCCATCTTAGTGACCTGAAGGTGAATAACTGTCAAACAAAAGGAAGCATTCCAAGGAAAGTTCTCGGTGCTCCGTTAGCCAGCTATATGTAATGTACATATGTACAGCTGTTGCCGCCCTAGACGTGGAACGTAAATGTTGTGTTCTGGATTTGGGGATTATCTACCTCAGGCCATTATTATTATTATTATTATTATCATTATACATTTTCTCCAACCAGTTTTCCAGTTACTGCCGGGTTTGAGTGAGTGTGTATAGGCAAATGCAATTACTGCTACTGCCTTGCCAGGAGGCCTGATGTAGCTTCAGATGGTATTTTTTTTTTTTTATTGTGTTTAGCTTCCGGAAACATCATAAGTATTACTTCAGAGGATGAATGAGGATTTTATGTATGAATGTAAATGGAGTGTAGGTCTCAGGTTGACCATTCCTAAGAAGCATGGTTAATTGGAACCCAACTAGCAAAGAACACTGATATCCACGAACTAGTATTCAAATGTACCTTCAGATATACATAGATATATCTTGAATAGACTCAGATTGACCATTCCTGAAACGTGTGGTTAATTGAAACCTAACCACCAAAGAATGCTGGTATCCATAGTCTAGCATTTAAATCAATAAAAAATAATTCCTTTATAAGGACTTGAACCTTACAACTCTCAACTTTGAAAATCAGCTGACTTGCGAAGATGGGTTTAAGTACTAGATTAACTCAGAGGGTTTTTATTATTATTAATTACATTTTATGATAAACCAGTAAAATAATACAAACAAGTAAAATTTTCATCATTTCAAACCTTTGTAAAACACAAAATCCTCATTATATCTCTATCCCGTCATGCAATTTAAAAAAATAATACTTTAATAAAATTATGAATATCCATTTTTCTAATAAACAATTCATAACAACAAATTACATGAATGGTTCCTAAAATTTAAATCTAAATTGATGTCAGTGTATACATGTGTGCGCTTAAACATCCTTTGCATAATGCATGCAAAGTTTTTTAAAAATATTACTAATTTGATGATTGATATATCTTTAATTTATAAAACTAATAACTTCTAAATTAAATAATAACAGTTCTGCAATAAAATGCTCAATAAAACTCAGTACTTTTTGAAGAAATTTGTTGATAGAAACACATTTACTTACTATATTTGATGGTGAAAATTTAGGAAAGCATTGCATACAACATCCCTAATCTCATTTTTTTTTATAGGAAGTAATATCGAAAAACAACTTTCTCTCGCACAATATCGTCTCTTTATACCAGGTACCTCACCTAAATGGTTCATCATATTTAATGGAATCCAGGATATTTTTTCCCTGATAAGATTTTATCCATATTGATGCTCTTTATTTTTTTTTCACGGAGTTTTCTAGATATTAGTTTTTTTTAAAAATCTATCATTTGAGTGCTAATTTTATTTCAATTTTTAGGTGAATTTTTTTATTTTACTTTAAATTCTACTCATTATGACTGTACCCATGAGTTATTCTAAAATATTGAACTGTTTTTTATACTCTCATTTAGATTTTTTACAATATTATTATTAATGTATGACAGCAATGTAAATGCAGTATCACTTGGTACGAGCGAAATAACCGTTTTATGTTATTAGTCAACTTAGATTTAAGTATCAGTAAGATTTTACCCCTTAATATGTTTTTTATTCGTTACATAATTCAACTGTTCGATTATCAGTAGTTGGATTTACTAATATTAGTCTAAAGTAAAAAGTAAATGTTTGTTGTCGCATAACACCCAATAACAGAGAGGTGCTGAACAAGAAGTAACAGTCATATTACATACCGACTAACTATGTGTGAATGAAACAAATAAAATTGTAAGAACAAAAATAAAAACAATGATTTGTAATGCTAAGTTATTAATCACCAAACGACCGCCTCATAACAGATATTTTTGGAAATAAATTTAAATTAGAATATCCAAAACAAACAAATTTGTAAGGAACGTTACTAATTTTGCTTAATATGTTATTCAAATATTTTTCTGTTGTTGATTAATTTGTTTCAAAGAATTCGTTTAGTAAACAGTAAAAATTTTGGAAGTGATACATTAGCAATGAGTGTGATTTTTTTTTTTTTTTGTGGACCAATATAATTATTGATAGGAGAATATTCTCAGGATTTGTTTGATATTATAATATGAAAGTAAGATCTGTTTTAAATTATTATTTATTATTACAAAAAAAATTAATAAATAAAATGCATACGATGTCTGTTCAGAAAATAACCGGACCTTATATTTTTAATTTTTATTGTTAATTTTAGAAATTATTTGTCCTTATCAAAGTAAAAAAACTTTTTCACATGAAGTGACACTTTTTTCAGCGCTGTTTTTACTTTGCGTCCTGGATAGCTTCATTTGAAATTTAAGATCCGTGACGAATTTGCTTCAGTATCATCAGTAGTCTCAAAACGGCGTCCTTTCATCCCTGATTTTAATTTGGGAAATTAGAAAAAATTGCAAGGAGCCAGGTCTGGCGAGTAGTGAGGCTAGGGGATAACGGTCATCTGATTTTTGGCATAAAACTGATAAATTGACAAAGCAGAGGGTGCGGGTGCACTTTCATAGTGAAGGAACCATGAGTTGTCTTGCCACAACTCTGGTCTCTTTTTGCAGAATTTTTTTCCGTTGTAAAACGCCTTAATAGTATACTCGATTTACTGTTTCACCTTCAGGGAAGAATTTAAAATTCACAATTCCATTAAAATCGAAAAATAAACGAGATTGAAGTTTATATATTATTCAATTTATTATATTATATTGTTATATAATTATATTATATCATTTTTTTCCTCGTTTATTATATTCTATTAAAAATGAGACTGACGTGCTTTCGCCAATTGTGTGGAAATCCTTCGCCAATTCATTGTGATGAATATGCTCAATGTCATAGCCGTAAATCCAGATTTGTCTCTCGTTATGATCCCTTTGCATATTGGCTTGTTCAAAAAGTTGACGACAAACGTCCACTCTATATTCATTCTGCAGTTCGGTTATCAATCGAGGAAGAAACTTTGCTCACCTCGATGTATATTCAATTTTTAAACAAAATTTAATGGCATGATACAAATGAGATGCTAACCTTTTCTGCAAGTTCTTTGGTAGTCAGTAGGCGATTTGCAGGCAACAGATCATTGGTTTTCTGAACGTGAGTGTCATCATCAGTTAAAGTCGAAGGCCTAACTGGTTGAGGGTCGTCTTTAATTGACTGACAACCATTTTTAAATCGTACAAATCAAGCGTAGTACTGCGTACGACCAAGAACATCAACTTCATAAGCTTGTTTCAAACGTTGGAACGTTTCTGTTTACGTTTTCTCCAGTTCACACAAACGTTTAAGTTGTATCATTGCTTCTGAAAATCTCACGTTACAAAAATCGCTACTAACACTTAAACCCGTTGCACTCAAATAACAGTAAGATGAAAACTAAAATAGATATCAGCAGTCCATGAACACGTGGTTTCAGAGGAGGTTATGCGGAACACAATTCTGTCAACCGCACGTTACTAACTGTTTACAATTTCCTATTAATTTCTCGAAAATGGTACAGCTGATAGTGTAATTAATTAAAAATATTTATAATTATTAACATCCACCTTACCGGCACAATGAAATATCCTCTAGATCTTTCAGTTTACTTGAAAGCCATCATCAGGAGTTAAAATATTAAATCGAAGTCTAAAATTAAAAATCATAACTTAAAATATGTAAATAGTCATGACTGTCGTCTTGTCCTAACAGTAAAATGAAGGGAAATATATGTACTCTGGTGGATTAAAATGAAGTAAACGGAATCATGTTATCAATGAGATAATATTACATTGAACCATTATTTCTTTATATTAATATTTAGTATATTTTTAAATAATATATTACCTTTAAACATTTTTTGTTCATTACTTAAATTTTTATTATTACAGCACCACTTTAAATAAATTATTTAATAAAATTAATATAAATAACAAAACAAAATCATTACTACATAAAAAGGATAAAATGTACTTAAAAAATGAATATACACCTGATGAATATATATATATAAACAGAATGATTCAAGAGGATAGGGCAATACTTTGACAACTCATTCTAGAGGCTAAAAATAAGAAAAAAGTTCATATAAACGTAGGTCCGAAAACGCTTCGTTAGCGAGTTATACAAAGTGAAAGATTTCGCCCGAGTTTCTGTTCCACCGGGTAAATTAAGGCTTTCTGAAATTCTGGGAAGATCAATTAAGGGGCAAATTTAATTTTTTCTTATGGTTTTTGAGCTGGGAAATCGAAAAAATAGGTCGCAGAACTTTACCTCTCTTAGTTTCTAAGATATTCCATGTAAAACGCCAAAAATAGGGTTAAAAACACATTTTTTTTACGTTTGACGTACAATAACGTTGTTAAATTGGCAATAAATCATACATTTTTTAAACATAAATTGTAAAGAATTTAATTATAAGAAGATTTATGTAAATATGTCAACAAAAAAGAAATTAAATTTTAAACATGTCGATTTTTATTAACAACAAAACCAGCGAATACTTAGAAGAAAATGTTACAAAAATGAAAACAGATGTGTCTAGTAGGTACAATAATTTTAACTTGTGTTTTCACAAGATGGCAACACTGATTTTTTTCATCACAATTTGTTTAAATACTACTCAGTTTTTTCAGTTAATTGTGGAAATGTGTCAAAAAACCTTTCTCTGATATATGGTGTTTGCAGTATTACGTCGAATTCTTATCGTAAAAATGTCAGAAAACTGTTAAGAAGTGTAATTTTGTATTCATTTTACAGTGCATAAAAATCAAGTCGGTTAAATAAAGTGAAATTTTGTTTTGAAAAATGCCGCGTTTCTTCCCTAATGCCGAATATGCCGACATGATTTTTATCTATAGATTTTGCAATGGAAATGCTGCAACAGCGGTTACGAAATATCGACATAGATATCCTGGTCGTGTTGTAGCAAATCGTAAAATATTTATTAGAATTTTTAATAAATAAGTTTCGTACTGTCGCCGTTTGGAAAATCAGAATCCTAAACAGTTAATATGGTAATGCGATTAAACATGAAAACCAAAAAAATTACAGTATGTTTAAAAATACTCAGAGAATAAAATTCTCATAGTTGTTGATATTCCATGAGGATTTACAAATAGGACTTCCTCTTAAGAGGATTCTATAGAATCTCCTCCTAATAGCTTATAGCGAGAATTAATTTTAAAGAAGAAACAATATAACCCGATTTAAAATGATAATATTTTATTTTATTATTATATAATTTTCTCTTTATTATTATGAGTTACTCAGATGGAGTGGTGGACGTGGGAATGCACAGGTCTTACCTTGAAATAATGGATAGTTCAAAACCCTCGGGCAATACGTTGACCTATTTAATACCCATACACAAACAGTCTCAGCTGTGTCAGTAAATATAATATATTGTTATGCTAACGCTGTTTCATGGTCATGATTTTATTGTAAATTCTGATTTACATCTCTTCTTGGGTGAGACCCAAACGTAGAACTAAAGGTACACTTACTTGAAAAATAAGTTTAATGAATAATTAGTACAGTAACTACATACCAGAAAAAAGGTGTAGTAAGGAAGAAATCTGAGACTAATATCATCTTGGAATAAAATATTTAATTGTATTCAGTTCTTAAGATTATGGATTCCTACAGAAGTGAAAGATATTGAGTAAAGATGAACAAAAGGTGATAAAAAAGGTTTGTTTCTTTGTTGCGCCCCACGGCCATGGCCCTCTTCCACGGAACACCGTAGAGAAATGTTGCATTGACCACGTGTGAATACAGCCTTCTTTTCGATGCTAATGGTCCGCCGTTGTTTGAGAGCAACCTAACCAGACGATGAACTATTCGTCCCGCCTTCTCGCTAACTTCTTTCACATGGTGGGTGAACGATCGCTTGTCGTCCAGCCACATTCCCAAGTACTTGGTGTTCCCCGCGACTAGACCACCTCTCCCTAGATGTTGATCGCGATGGGCGATCTCCCCGCCAGCGGGACGAAAACAGATTTCCTTTGGGATAGCTGCAACCCCTTTTCCGTCATCCATCTTTCGATCTTAGTTATAGCAGCGTTTGCAGCGTCAGCCATTCCCTCCTCAATCTTTCCCAGTACCACGAGAGCCAAATCAGCGCAGGCAATGAGAGTCAACCCTCCCGGGTAATGAACCCGAAGTACCTAATTATAGACCACGCTCCACAGGAGGGATCCCAATACAGAATCCTGCAGCACCCCACGCGTAGACCGGAACCACAGTTCATTATCACCCAGCCTATATACAAGTCCCCGATCGTCGAGGTAATCTTGTACTATCCTCTTCAGGTAACCACTAACGTCCAACTCCCTGAAGGTAAATAAAAGGTAAATTCCCAACTAAGGGAGTTGAATACTTTCCGCACATCAAGAAATATTACGATTGGTATGAGCCTGGCCCTGCAAGTACCATCTTGCCACCTTTCAGGCCGAAAACCAAACTGTCGATCGTGGGGACCTCCGCTGAAGTCAATCTCTTCCTGGAGCCTTTTCAAGTTAATCGTGCCAAATAAAATGCTATCCTTCCGATAGGATGAAAATACATAAATTAAAAAAGTCATAGTTCTGCTAATTTCTATTCTAAGTGTAAAAATTAAAATTTAGGAAATTATAATCTTTGAAAAATTTCTTATTGACATTTTTTATTTTATGTATTTACTATATTTTCTTTCGTTTTATTTACAAGTTTTGAATAAAACAACCATCTGGGCCGGTATCATCTGATGCCGGCAGCAAAGCACCCTCTTAATTTACTTTGGAGGATCGGAAGATTCCATCTACAAGACCTCAGACACCCTTAAATTCAAGAGGCCGTCAGGAAGATGGAAAAAAGGGTGGCGTAAGTGTAAACCTAGACGATAGAAAATTAGTATGTAAGAAATTTTATGAGTTTTTAACGAGTTTAGTGAAAATATTAATTTCATATTTAAGAATTGAACTGCTAAACATATTTTGTTGAAGTCGTTTAAAAATTATCCAATTTAACAAAAATTAAAAATTATTTAAAAACAAATCAAATTACACTATTTTTGGCAGTCACAGCAAAAAAATGCGAAATAAGAGTTGTTTTTTCGTTCATAAAATGTGGTACTGTAAAATGTATGAGAAAACTATCTTTTATACGTTTCCGTTAATAAATAATTAAAACAAAAGTTTATATTGTATAAAATAATCAATTTAAAGAAAAATAATCTCATTGAATGACATCTCTTAAAAAAGGTTTTACACACACATATATATATATATATATATATATATATATATATATATATATACTAGCGGACCAGACAGACGTTCTCCTGACTTGTCAATGTTCTGTAATAAATGCACAATACTTAAATATAAGTAACTTATTCAAGTTAAAATTAGCAGGAATATGGACGAAATTTCATTAATATGACTATTATCACTTTGTGATTGTTGTATTATTGTAATAAGTTTATTGATTAATTATGTGTAGTATGGTTAATATTTATTTTCACTAAATATTGAGATATCTGACGAAAATCGAAACGTCGTAAAATGAATAATTAGTGTAATTAATAAATTTTGGTACTTACGTATTAACGCCACTGCCGCTACAGCTTTATTTAAAAACAAAGTAGTCAATCGGATTTCGGTGGAAAATGGGCTGATATAGAGTTTAAGATAGATTCAAAACAGTCTCTTTATTAATTTTAATAAATGGTTATTTATATTTATTTATTTTATAAATATAATTTAACCAAACTTAACCTACGCTTGCTTCGCTTGCTAACCTTGAATAATTAACAGGAGTGTTTTGATTATTTAAATAATAAATAATTGCAATAATTAGTGAATTTATTAAATAAATACTCAAAAATTACGGTATTAATTAGTCAAGGTTAGCGAGCGTAGGTTAAGTTAGGTTAAATTATATTTATAAAATAAATAAATATAAATAACCATTTATTAAAATTAATAAAGAGACTGTTCATTTTCCACCGAAATCCGATTGACTACTTGTTTTTAAATAAAGCTGTAGCTGCGGTGGCGTTACAGCCACCGCTGTACTTCTAATTTTCACTTAAGATCATTTTAAAACCTCCTGCATTTTTTTTTAAATTTAATAATTTTGAAGTTTCATAACCATGTGATAGCTTAATTAATCAATTAATAAAAAATTAAAGCACTGTAAAAAAAGCAACGTTGTTAAAATTTTAGTAGAAATTTTTATCATTTTTCTCATTCTATATTTTAACATTTGTTTTACCAAATTTTGGATAATTTTAAATTAAAAACAATTTTAGAAAATTTTTTATAAAATTAATCAGCTACAAAAATTATAACTTCAATTTTTTAAATATACTTTAAACTATAATTATTATACGTAAATTATATTTTAATTTTATAAATGTTATAATTTATTTTACAAACTGACATTTTATTTTCAAAGAGCCGTTCAATACTTCATAAGTTGAATAGAATCAAATGAGAACTGACAAATTAAATTTGTAGGTTAAGTTGATTGTTATTGAATGCACGTGTATACGTCATTAAAATTCATGAAAAATCATGTAAAATACTCAAGTAAATACTGCATCTTACAAATTTTCACAATGTATATTTTTTAATTACACTTTAAAACGTTATTTAAATAAATAATATTCTCAATAAGCGCGCAATTCTAGCAGACTCGGCAATGCTTCGCTATTGCAAGATTTGAGTATACATACAAATTAAATGAACACAATTGAAAGTTTCATAAAACCTTAAAAACAATAAACATTAGGAACTTCACAAAATTTAACCTTTCACTTTGTAAAAGTCAGAAGATAAATAAATCCAACTGGCAAAACAACAGCACTATCTATCGGATTTAATTCACACCACTCTCTAATCACAGTATTCGGTGGAAAATAATTTTTTAACGAAAAGGGTTGTGGCTGCAAAATCATTACAATTAATACTCAACATTAAGAAACTTACAAAACATTACAGAACTTCATAAAATTTAACCTTTCACTTTATAAAAGTCAGAATGTAAATAAATCCAATTGTCAGAACAGCACTACCTATCGGATTTAATTAAAACTGCTCTCTAAACACAGTAGACTATTAAAAATACGAATTTGAATGTAATAAGAACATTAAGCTACGAAGCAAGTAACTGATATGGGAAAAAGCAACAAAATAAAAAAAATTTCCTGGAATCCGATCGCACCACCGGTTCCGACTGATATGCCAAAAATTAAAAAAAAATTCTAAGACGCGATCGCAGCGTTACCTACCGGATTTATTTGTAAACCTTAACTTAACCATCGTAAGATCAACAACAACACATAAATAAATAAATTAATTAAAAAAACATTATCTTTAGAATCAAATTGTGAATCCTACACCATTCTCGAATCAACTTAATCATACACACAAAATTGATAAAAATTAGTACAGCCGTTTAGGAGGAGTTCAGTGACATACACACGCACAGAAGAAATATATATATAAAGATATATATATATATATATATTCAAAAACACATACAAACTCAGCAAACAAAAACTCTCTTTTAAATATTTACATAAATTTATTTATTTATTATTTTTTTTCTTCTTAAATATACTTGATTTCTTTTTATAAAAATGATGTTTAATATAAAATAGATTGCAAAAGTAAAAATAAAAACATATATACGTATTACGTATAAAATTTATTTACTCAACCCTTATTATGTCAACCCTCTCAAGAGAATGCACCATACCAATCCCATCATTATTGCTCTTTTCTGATTAAATTTATTCAAGACAAGGTCAACTAATAAATATAATAAATAAAATAAAGGTAAAAACCAAATTGTTCTGCCTGAATTAAATTTATTACAAATACATAAAATAAGAATCGTTTCTGTACTCTTTAGATACGTTATTTATAAAAGTAAATTAAACGTAAAGATTTAATGGAACATTTAATGGAACAGCCAGACAAACATTGATTTTTATATATTTTACAATGTGATATTCCCTGTTGGCACGAATCATCTAGTACGCGTAGAATGTCATGGCGCTGACATTCTCAATGACGGTACGTCCTGTTTGTGGATTTTTTTTTTTTTTTTGTCTTCAGTCATTTGACTGGTTTGATGCAGCTCTACAAGATTCCCTATCTAGTGCTAGTCGTTTCATTTCAGTATACCGTCTACATCCTACATACCTAACAATTTGTTTTACATATTCCAAACGTGGCCTGCCTACACAATTTTTTCCTTCTACCTGTCCTTCCAATATTAAAGCGACTATTCCAGGATGCCTTATTATGTGGCCTATAAGTCTGTCTCTTCTTTTAACTATATTTTTCCAAATGCTTCTTTTTTCATCTATTTGTCGCAATACCTCTTCATTTGTCACTTTATCCACCCATCTGATTTTTAACATTCTCCTATAGCACCACATTTCAAAAGCTTCTAATCTTTTCTTCTCAGGTACTCCGATTGTCCAAGTTTCACTTCCATATAAAGCGACAAATTTTGTGGATTTACCATCTAAGTATTGATGGAATACATATCTTGTCCTTTACAAAACAAAGTAGGATATTGTAAAGCATCATAAGAGCGGTGAGTCTCAGAGACGCGCTGAAGACCACCACTTCGCCAATTTGACAACTGCAACATCATCAGTTGTTGGAGCGTTATAGTGTCTTCGATGTTCTCCTATAGGTACTCTATCCGCTCTAATCACTATTTTGTACTCGTCGGTTGCCATTGTTTCTAGTGATGTTTTGAGTATTTTAATCAGCTCATTGTGTTCATCAAACAAGTTTTGCAAATCAACAACGATTTGACGGCGAAGACCAACATTTTTGCGACAACGCTGATCAATCTGGTCATCAGCGGTGCCTATAAAGTAAATTTGTAGAAACCTATGACCTTCATTTGGTAGAGGCTTGAAAATCGAAGTCATTTTGAAAATTTAAATGCAAAAATGTCAAATTGTAAAAAATTAACTTTTACACGTATAACTCGATAACGCCAAATCGTTGTGTCGTCAAAATTGGAACTCGAATCCGCATCGAATTGAAAAAACAAACTAAAATCACATGAAATTTAACTTTTAAAGCACACGAATAAATGAATCCAATGTTGTCAAAATATAAAAAAGTAACTTTAACGCCGATAACTCGCAACCGTCATGTCGGAGGTCCAAAAAAATTAGCCTATGTTCACCGCAGGGCTTCAAAGTGTAGGTGTGCAAAATTTTAGACAAATCTGACTGGTAGATCTCGAGTTAAGTTGGAACAGACAGACAGACAAACAAACATTGATTTTTATATATATTTATGTATATTATTTTAAAATTACTTCTCCAGAGATGCAGTTAATCGTTTAAGAAATAACAGAACTTGGTGCTAATAAATGCATCAAAAATTAAGATAAACTGTTTGATATAATGCTTTCGACAGTTTTTATAAGATATTTCGGTAAACGAGTTTTTTTAATCTATTTACTGCTGAGAACAAATTTTAACAAAAATTTAGATGAACATACTCATGTGTGACTGGTCTACAAGAAGCACCACTCATCATACAAAAAAAATTGTAAAATTAAAAAAAAACAATTTAACAAAACTTCGATTTAAAACAAATCATATACTATTACCAAAATTTTGATTAAAAAATTTACAATGTCTGTAAAACTTTGTAATATACCTGTTTTTTAATAATAGTTTGTTCCAAAATCAAAATGAACGACAAATTTTATTTATTATGCAAACGTATTTTTATTTATATACGTATATAGAATTTATATAACATTACACTATTTAAAAGATACTACCTTTTCGGTAAAATATGTTTTTTAATTATATTTATAGCCAAGAATAGATTTTAATAAACGATTCAAATGAAAAAATGAAAAAAACTATCTTTCATCGAAAATATACTCTTTTTTTTACATTTAAGGCCGCAAAGGACAACTTTAGTCAGAATAATTCAAGTCTTTTTTGCCGATATTTTGGCCTTTAAGTTCTTACCTTTTACTTTCTCTCATTATTTAGTCATTCTTAATGATTTTGCTTTACGATCCTCTTCTGAATAAACCCGTTTTGTATAATTAAAAGTTCTTACTTTAAAGTTGGTATTCGGATCTTTAATAACAAATTTTAATTTTTCGAATTTATTAAGTAAATCTTCGTAAGTAAAATTTAATTCTTGCATGTCTTCTTTAATTTCTTTGATCCATAGTGGAGAATTTTTTAAAGACCAAAATAATCGATAATTCTCTTAGTAATACTATCCTGCGGTAATCTCAACAAGTGTGCACAGAAAGAAATTCCTTTCTTTTTCATAGTATCGATAAGGATTCCAAGTTTTCGTACAGAAATTTATTAGGCAATGATCTGTACTGATTTTCGTTTTTATATTTTTTATTTATGCAGGTTCTAAGAATCCTGCGTTCAACTTTAAGCTAAGGATCAGTCCTATTTTTTTTATTTAATCTAAATAAAGTCTCGTTCGCGTAAGTAATTACCGGTTTAACCACAGTATTGTAATGTCTAATTTTAGTGTTAATCGAGAGCGATTTTTTGTTGTAAGTATTTTTGGTTACTTGTAGCACTTTAAATAATTTATTAAGTCTTTCAGTCCAATTTTGTTTTTCGTTACAATTACAAATAACGATCTCTCCAAGATATTTAAATTTTTCTACAACTTCTACTGTGTTTCCATTAATATTCACAGAATTAATAATTAAAGGATCTATAGCCATCGTTTTAGTCTTTTCGTAAGAAATTTTAAGTCCAATTTTATTCGCAAGTTTTTCTATACTTGTTATATATTATTATTATAAATATTATTGTTATATATTATTTAGATACATAAATTATTTTGAATTTTGAATTGAAATGAATTAGAAAATGGCGTTATAGAGGAAGAAGAGGAAGTTGAGGAGGATAAAATGGGAGAAACAATACTGAGATCTGAATTTAAGAGAGCATTAAAAGATTTAAATGGCAGAAAGGCTCCTGGAATAGACGGAATACCTGTAGAATTACTGCGCAGTGCAGGTGAGGAAGCGATTGATAGATTATACAAACTGGTGTGTAATATTTATGAAAATGGGGAATTTCCATCAGACTTCAAAAAAAGTGTTATTGTTATGATACCAAAGAAAGCAGGGGCAGATAAATGTGAAGAATACAGAACAATTAGTTTAATTAGTCATGCATCAAAAATCTTAACTAGAATTTTATACAGAAGAATTGAGAGGAGAGTGGAAGACGTGTTAGGAGAAGACCAATTTGGTTTCAGGAAAAGTATAGGGACAAGGGAAGCAATTTTAGGCCTCAGATTAATAGTAGAAGGAAGATTAAAGAAAAACAAACCAACATACTTGGCGTTTATAGACCTAGAAAAGGCTTTTGATAACGTAGACTGGAATAAAATGTTCAGCATTTAAAAAAAATTAGGGTTCAAATACAGAGATAGAAGAACAATTGCTAACATATACAGGAACCAAACAGCAACAATAACAATTGAAGAACATAAGAAAGAAGCCCTAATAAGAAAGGGAGTCCGACAAGGATGTTCCCTATCCGTTACTTCTTAATCTTTACATGGAACTAGCAGTTAATGATGTTAAAGAACAATTTAGATTCGGAGTAACAGTACAAGGTGAAAAGATAAAGATGCTACGATTTGCTGATGATATAGTAATTCTAGCCGAGAGTAAAAAGGATTTAGAAGAAACAATGAACGGCATAGATGAAGTCCTACGCAAGAACTATCGCATGAAAATAAACAAGAACAAAACAAAAGTAATGAAATGTAGTAGAAATAACAAAGATGGACCGCTGAATGTGAAAATAGGAGGAGAAAAGATTATGGAGGTAGAAGAATTTTGTTATTTGGGAAGTAAAATTACTAAAGATGGACGAAGCAGGAGCGATATAAAATGCCGAATAGGACAAGCTAAACGAGCCTTCAGTAAGAAATATAATTTGTTTACATCAAAAATTAATTTAAATGTCAGGAAAAGATTTTTGAAAGTGTATGTTTGGAGTGTCGCTTTATATGGAAGTGAAACTTGGACAATCGGAGTATCTGAGAAGAAAAGATTAGAAGCTTTTGAAATGCGGTGCTATAGGAGAATGTTAAAAATCAGATGGGTGGATAAAGTGACAAATGAAGAGGTATTGCGGCAAATAGATGAAGAAAGAAGCATTTGGAAAAATATAGTTAAAAGAAGAGACAGACTTATAGGCCACATACTAAGGCATCCTGGAATAGTCACTTTAATATTGGAAGGACAGGTAGAAGGAAAAAATTGTGTAGGCAGGCCACATTTGGAGTATGTAAAACAAATTGTTGGGGATGTAGGATGTAGAGGGTATACTGAAATGAAACGACTAGCACTAGATAGGGAATCTTGGAGAGCTGCATCAAACCAGTCAAATGACTGAAGACAAAAAAAAATAAATTACCTTATAAATACTCGTATTTCGATTTTTGTGTAAAATCTTAAAATGGGTTTTTAATTTAATGCTAAATATTTAAAGCGATTCTCATAATATACAATTTTTCTTGTAAATTATTACCTAGTGAAGCAGTTCTATTTTAATTTAATTTTTATTTTTCCTCTAACATTTTTTGTTATTTGATAATATGTTTTAATTTTTAACTTCGATGAAAAATCTCTTTGAAAATTTTGATTATTGAAAATTTGAAGTATTGGAGAAAAATACCTTCACGGAGTAACTAACTAAAATAGGTTAGATTTTTTCAGGTAGTAACAGGCAAAAAACTTTTTTCAGATTTTTATGTAGTAAAGTATTTTGTTATCATGCCAAAGAACTATATAAAGTATTTTTATAGATTTTTTTTTTAAAATTACGGCTACATTTTCTTTCATTATTTCTAGTCTTTGTATTACTGGCTACGCAATAGATACTCAAACTTTACGATTTCTTATCTTTCAACATAACTTCTTATCATTATTTGTTAAAATAAATGTTATTTTATCATTTACTCTTGGCATACCGCATTAAAAAAATAAAAATACAATGATTTTTAAAAATAAAAAAGAGAGGATGTTGCAGAAGTACCTCCTGAATATTGATTTTTTAATGATTTCTGTTTATTCAAAAAGTTGTTCTTATGATATTTTGATACATAAAGATATTTTTGGTTTTGAATAAACTTTACTCAATTGATTATAGTGTGAACAATTTGTTTTGTACTTAATTTTATTTTTTATTTCCTTTAATCAGTATTGTTGAATAATTTATTTAACTCAATTAGAAATGACTGTGGTTTGTTGTTCACAGGAATACAATTTAATAATAAATAATACATTTTTGATGTCTAACAAATTTTGTTTTTAACACTTTAGTGAATAATTTGACATAATTGAAATACAATTTTATGTATATTGCAAACTAACCCATTAAAATTAATTTTGTTTATCCAGACAATAAGTATATCGTTATAGTGGCAACAAAAATTACTTAATTACGGGCTCAACTGGAAGTAAATTATGAATATTTATATACTAGTATTTTATTGTTATAACATTGAAGGAAATTTTACCGTTTTCTAAATTATCAATCACTTAACTTTGTTTGCTGCATTTCTCTATTCCTTTCTGCTATGACGATATCTATTAACCTACATTCTAAAGTAAGTCTTACATTCTAAATTAACTGCATTATACGACGCACATTGGTAAATAGGGTAGGTTTACCGTTCACAAATGTGTCCGCAGTAGCTCTGTGGTCATTATTTTACTCGTTTAATCAACCGCTGAAACCATTACAAGAATAATAAATCGTGTTATCGTCTCTTTCAGTACTTTAAAAATGTTGAAACCGATCGAGTGTAAAAATAAATATTATGGATTTTTATTTACTCTTTTTACTTTTATATTCACAGCAATAAAAATTTTGACATTATATTATTCTAATAGCTCACTAAAACATTGATGCATACAGAATTTCAATAATCTTGAAAAATACTTATTGAATCATCCGGTTAATTGAATAACTTGTATAAAAACTTGATTTTAATAAGCATAGCTAACTACTCGTATATGATGTAAAATCGGTAAGGTTTTAATTTTCAGTAATTTAAAATTCCCAAATTCTTAGATAAATTAAAAAACTAATTAAATAATCGAAATAATAAGCAAACATCATCAAATTCATTCTGCGTATAATCAAACTGTCTGTTCCGGTTTAAATATATCATCAAACCGGGTGTGGTTTTCGTTCGTAGCTTTCTGAGACGTCCAACATTTCTTCTTCTAAATGGTTTATATTGAAGAGCTTTTATAAGTAGCTTAATTTTGGATCTTCAACAGATGATCATACCAGCTCTCTTTATGCCATTCATTTTTATAAAATCCATTGAACAGTGCTTAATGGATCTTAAGAACCGTATTTTTGCTGAATTTATTCAAATAAGACTTTTTTCCCTATAGCTAGACTTTACTGCCATAGAATACTGTTGCAGTAGGTAAAGCTTTATACGTTTTCTTTCTGATAATTTTGTTTTTAAAAGCGATCTGAGTAGTTTTATATATAACTTTTAATGTTAAAGTTTTTAATTTTAACGTATAAATCATATTTAACGTATACTCATATTTTGAATGAACAGGAAATTTTTCTTCAAAAGACGTTACTTTAGTTTTGGAGTCTATTATGAATAGTCGGTAGTTCAGAAAGAATATTTTATTGAGTTGATAAATGGAATACTCCAGACTATCTTTGGCCAATTTAAGTTAAAAAAAAAAAGAGGATTAAGAATGTAGTTATCAACTAAATAATTTCTAGAATTTATTTATTTTTTTCTTGTTTAAATGATTTTCCCGAAACAGATATTGAATAAAGTGTGATACTAAATAAGGTTATGGTTGCAGAATACTGCTGCTAAACCTCTTCAGAGTTGAAAGACATTTTTGTCTTTTCAAAGATATATTTATTTATAGATCTAACGATTTCAGGTTAAACTACAATATAAACAAATATAACTCAGCATATATTAATACATTACACAAACATATGTTCATATATGAAGAAAATCTTTTTTAATCGTTTTATTTCTGAATAAAGAAAGTTGAATTTATGCCAATATTTCTGTAGGGTACAAAAATACCTACTGATTTTTAAACCACGTTAAACTAAATTGATGATTAATCAGAATATTTTTCATGTGATAGATTTTAAATTTTCAATCTTTAATATCTCAAGCAATTATTAAGAAATTGATGCTGAACTTCGGTTTTTAATATTATTTTGTAATCCTGTGTTTAGTTACTTTTTCTACTTCTTTTGCTGTATCTCTTTTTTTTGTAATAAGAAACAGAACATTTATAAACACAATGAAATTTTTCTGTCTTTCTTATATAATCCATGAAAATATTTTATTCAACTCCCTTTTTTTGATGCAAATAAATTCTTTTCACAGTATTTAGGAGTAGTAGCACCCAGCTAGAAGGCAAAAGAATATTTGGACTACCATATTACATTACAATATAATTATTTAACAGGATTAGAAAATTCGGAATTAGATGTTCAAAAATAAATTTATGGCAATAATTGAAAAAAAATTCATTTAAATATTTAAAGTTAGTTTTTTTATATGTAAGACACCGTTTTAATTTTTAGGCATACGTGATCTTGATCAATAAGTGATTAGTATTCTAAAGAATCGTGAATAGTAATCCAAAATTATTTTTTTACCTCGTTAATGTAAAAGTTTTAGTAATTACTAATTTTTTAGTAATATTTTATAGAATGATAATATTATAGTTGTTTTTAATAATAAAAAGCAAACAATTTTCTTGTGAAACGTGTTAATAAGTTTCTAAGGCTAGCATCATTGCTAAACATTCGAGGCTTGATAAAACATTCATTTTGTCTCTTCTGAGAGAAATTACATTTTTCGCAAATTCAAAACGATTTTTCAGGATGTAAAAATTAATTTATTCAATACCGAATAAATATTGTTGCGTATTCGTGGTTCGACGAGGCTTTTGAGAGACTAATAAACGTAAAATTTTCTTATAAATATAATTTATTAATGTAAAAACATAAAAAAAAAAATGATAACAATGATGATAATAATAAAAAAAATAGTGACAATAAATAGATATACAGAATAGTGCCTGCCTCTATGGCGCGAGTGGTAGCGTCTCGGCCTTTCATCCGGAGGTCCCGGGTTCGAATCCTGGTCAGGCATGGCATTTTTACACACGCTACAAATCATTTGTTTCATCCTCTGAAGAATGCCTAACGGTGGATTCGTATATATATGTATATAAATAAATTTAAAAAAACCTTACAGAATAGTTTGTTATAATAGATGATCAGCTGTTTTCGTAGTGTGAGGTTTTGTTTAGCTAGTGTTCCTAGTTTTTGTATTATATTGTAGTTGCTTTTACATTTTTCTGTTGAGTAACTTTTGTTTGCGTTGCTTTTTGTTGTTTTGTTTTCTTTCGTTTTTTTTGTCTTGTTCATTTTTACACTTTATTTTCTGGTGTTTGCCCACGGTAACCAAGGACCGTTTGCTTGGTTACACAGCTGTTAATATTAATTTGTTCAGTTTGTTTACATTTGACTTTATTACATAATTGACTGACTTGATTATGGCTTTTGTCATAATTGATTGACTGACTTTTTGTTTTATTTCAATAAATTTTCTTTATTTTATTATTGTTGGACTATGACTGAGCCAGTTCGGTCCGGGGGCGTGACCCCACCTGTTGGAGAGGATTTTACCCTTGCTGCGCGAAGACGGTCCTAAAGGAGGGGAGCGATCTGGGTAACTTTTGCCCAGCACAGTTGAATATTTCAGTCCACGGCTCGTGAAGAAGTATTTTGTGCACTTGTTAGTGTTGATGCAGAAGTAAACGACCGCAGGCCTGCCGACGACGATGGTGGTAGTCAAAGCAGAGAGGAAACCTTACGCTGAGCTCCTCCGAACACTGAAAGGAGCTGTGTCGCCAGGTGAGGTCGAGGTCCTCTCCAAGCGTAAGGGATAGGGTGAGGACCTCCACATCCGGCTGCGGGCCGATTGTGGTGCTGCTGGACGGATAAGCAAGAATATTTCCGGAAAGGTCGAGGGCACCACTACGGCTCTAACAGGGAGAGGTGGTAGGAGGGTCCACACCCTTGTTAAGGATGTGAATGTACTCACCACTCATGATGAGTTCATTCTGAAGTTTCAGTAAATCACAGGGGAGCCGTGTCGATCAAAATTATGTACATGTGACCGGCCTATGATGTGACACAGGTGATCACTGCGGCTATGCCGCCCATCCTTGCGGATGGGTTTTTAGTTGTTGGACATATCCGCATGATATGAGTGGCTTGTAGATTTATGAGACGTTCATTTGACGACCTTTGTTTTCGCTACTGGACAACCAGCCAAAGGGCCAATTCGTGTACCGGGCCAGATCGTAGTGGCCACTGTTTCACCTGTGGTAGGCCGGTCACCTACGAAAGGACTGTCGTCGAGAAGCTCGGTGTCCTTCCTCTCGGATGCATGAACATGCTTCCGGGAATAGGGGATGCAAGGTTTCACCTGCGACATGAAGATGCGGCGTCTGTTCAGTGTTAATGAATGTCTGTGGAGGACAGCTCCGTCCTGGAGGAGTGGGAAGCTATGACGTCCCACCATCAATGATTAGATAGGGATTACTTTGCAGCACTTCTGGGGGAGGAAATGTAATACTGTGTTTCTGGTGGGGGATCCCATTGGAAGTTTTCCATTAGAGACTGGAGTTATAAAGACCAGAGTCCTGGTGAAGGGACCCCTTTTGTGGTTCTCTCATTAGTGGCATGGCACGTACTGTCTGGGCGGGACCTTGTATTCTGCCCAGGTAATTTGAGGTGAAGGCCTTGCAGCTGAGTTATGCTTTGATGCGGGTCCAGCTCTGGGAAGCGGGGTAAATGAATTTTAACAACAAAAAAACATACAGAATAGTAATTGAAATAAAAATGCAAGATAATTTAATGACATCAATTTTAAATACTAGAAAATTTTCCCATTTCCAAAAACGTTTTAATGACTTTTTGAAACTAATATTGCATTAAAAAGAACATAACAATAGAACAGTCTAATGTTCAATGTCTGGGAATATAATTATTTTTACTATTTATAAAAAAACTGAACCTGTTAGAACTCTTCACCTACCCTACACTTCATTTATGATAGAATACTGTCACTTCCATTACTGTTTACCAGTAACTCACTGAACCAACTTCTTGTAATCACCCGCTTTTCACAATGGAAAACTCTTCCATTGTGAAAGTACTACTCGTTAGTACTACACGCTCACTGTTAGCGCTTGTCACTACGACTACGCCAAAGAAGGACTCGCCTAGTAACTCTGTCCACTGGTTCCAAGCAATATTTATATACCATGGCCTGCAGAACCAGTACTCACTTCATCCTTTGAATCGTTGAAGCTTAAATTATCATTGCTCGTGCCCTTACATTTTTCAATAAATTCTTTTCCCGGTCCGGTAACCCTTCTTGTCAAAAAGGAGGTTTTGGAGATGATTTTGTCTGTATTACAAAGAAGAGATTGGTAAAGAAATAGTTACTCTAAGAAAAGAATTACTTTTACTTCCTTTTAGATTAATTCTTTTCATTATTATCGTCTCTTTCTTTCTTTTTAATTTGAAGAAATCCCTTTTATATATATATCCATTATACTGGTTCGATTACAATATGATACATTTTGATAGATTTTAAATGAATTTTAAATTTTGACTTTTACATTCATATAAATTTATGAATTTGAAACGCGTATAAAAATGTTATATGATATGTATGTGTACATATTTTACTAAAAAAAACAACAAAAAAACAATCAATTCGCAAGACAATTACCTTAGTGGTACTATATTCTTCGGTTACAGGAAAGAATTTTATTACAATTAAGTATAATATTTATGATTATTAAATAAAATTAATGAATAATGATTTTTTATAAATTTTAGCTAATTGATCACTAAGAAGTAATCTCTTATTGCATTCTACCTTTTTATTATTTTATGGTATTAGTCTTTATTTTATAAGGACATTTTTGACAATTTCTTTAAGCGAATAATCTCAACGGAAGAAAAGAAAAACAATTTCACTTTCCTTCCAAGCACCTCTTCCAATGCTAACCCGCTCAAGCATAAGAAGAGCAAATACTATGTATTCAAATAAAAGTAGTATAAATTTATAAAAGAAACAAGCAGATTTAAATTGTTTCTTCGCAGTAATAAAATTTCAAAAAAATTTATAAACTACATCCTCTATTCCTTACTATGAACAAAACAAAATAAAACAATAACTTTTGAAGGAAAATTAATAGTAATTTCGTTAAACATGCTTAATTATTGTTTTATGAAAGAGAATACAGTTTGTGTTACCTTTCTTTTATCTCCTATTCTAATTTAATTATTGTTATATCCAATATTTACTGTTTATACTTGAGTAAACAAAACGAAATAATTTTGTTTTTACTTTTTGATTTAAAATAGTAATTCTTGCATCAATTAATTTTATTTAAGTTAATAGAGTACAATATTTATTTTTTAAATTTTGTACAACAGATATTTTTTTAGGTCATTGAAATTTACTAATGCACGTTTTTAAAAGCACTAATAAATTTAAAGGAAAAAATAAAAATAAAAGAATACTTCTACAAAGTATTTTTAAAAATTCTTAAAATTCTGTTAAAATTATACTAATAATGATAAAGTTATAAATGAATAAAATATATAAGATACTACTTTTAAATAAAGAATAGAGTTTGTAGAAAGGTGTTTAAGTTTTGAAATTTATGTGAGCTTGATACAATATGAAATTAAGAGAATTTAAGATAAATTGTGTTGTAGTCTGGAAAAATTCTGTATTCTAAGAGAAAAAGTGCAGAAAAAATTATACAGAAGAGAAATTATCTTGAAAAAAGTAAAAAAATATTATGTTCTTTTTAGTCAACAATTTATTGTGCTAATTTACAACACTGTAGGATATTTATTTTTAAGTCTGTATGTACATATATACTTTTTTTTGTATATATATATATATATATATATATATATATATATATATATATGCATTCAACATGTCAAGAAATGTATCATTGTATATTTCACTGAAAAATTTGTTCTAAAACTAACCTATAAATCCTGTTTTATTTTTTATGTTGCAGCTACTTTGTTGCTTGGATTTTTAGGTTAGGAAAGAATTCTACACTAGAAAAAATGTAAGTACGTGATGAAATAAGTATTGGAAAGATGGAATGTAATCATAGGATATTTGATATTATGACACTGAAGGACTTTCAAGTCCTACAGTAGGACTTTCAGTTCAATTAGTATTTGAATTTTTTTTTCGTTTTTTGTTCTACAATCAGTATATTTAAAATTAGCTACTTAAGTGGAACCATAAATAAATGCTTTGGTAAGTTCATGATAAGGTGTTCGTAAGGAACTCCCATAAATAGTAATTCATAATAAGAGTTGGAACTATTTATTGTAATATATTTTTTCAAGTTTATTTTATATTTTTTATATATTTTTTTATGACTAAGATTGTTACTTTTTTATTGTAATATCAAAAAAATCAATTTTTAAACAAATTTTTCCAAAAAATTCACTGTTTTTTGGACTACCTAAAAAAGTCATAAAATATTAAAATATTGAAATAAAATAAAAAAATTAATTCTCAGAAATGTATAAAAAGTAGGAAAAAACTCTAGTTGAAATCGCATCACAACAGTAAAGAAGAAAGAGTTTGCAGCAGAATCTTATAAAAAGAAAATCAAAGTGGATTGGCCATTTTACTAGCACTTACAGAGTTAATGAATTTAATTGAAGAGGAAAGAGAGTAAATCAAAACAGGATAAAAAAGGTAGAATTTATATATTTTATTTTAACCTGCCTTGATCTCGATACTTTCATGTCCATCTAGTCACCATCCACTATCTCTTCCATGGCCTTCTACATCTCTTTCCTTCATTTCTTTCTGGATCTACCTGTCTTCATTCTTGCTCTAGGTAAATATTCTTTTTGGCTAATTCTCCTTATTATTTTTACAATCGAGATATTGCGTGAAAACTGCTAGGCCGCCAACGACTGTGATGTTGACAGTTGATTGTTGTGACTTGACCTTTTGAAGACCAATCAAGCAGTTAAACGCGGATGAAAACAAAGTTTGGTTCTATTAATGAGTGGCTTGCTGTTGTCTGTCGTGCTTCTCAAATGAGCCTTTGGAGCTGCTACAATGGATAATACAGAAAAAAGAAATTACAAGATGACGTCGCTTTATTTATGAATGTGTCGCTTCATCTATAAAAAGATTACCTATTTATTTAATTTTTCACGAAAACATAGAGATTTTACTAACCACTGCATCATTTGAAGCATAGTCATATTCTTTGAATAATATCTCATATGAACTGTCTTCAAAAGTCCAGGTATAACTTCTGATTTTCCTCTCTGGCATCTATCAAGCCATTGAGTGAAAGTGTTTCGGGAATTTTAAATCAATCTGACATACATGAAGATGAAGTTGTTAATACGTTAGTTAGGAATTTCCAGTAATTAAAAAGTAATTTACCAAAAAGTTAAATGAATAAGAAAAAGTATTTTCATAATAGTAAATAATTCATCTTTTCTTTTCTTTTTTAGAATTTAGAAATAATTTTCTTCTTTAGAAAATAGAAGAACTTTTTTTTAAACTGTTCATTTAACTTGGTTCTGAATGGAATCATTTTAACCCTGGAGTAGTCGCGCGGTTGACAGTTGTCACCCACCTGCCATTATTTAAGGGTTATTCCCTTTCCATAACTCCCACCATTCTGTCCCTTCCAGTATCTTTCAAGAAGACCCTATTGTTGGAATCTACAGTGTAGTCGTTCAGTTTACCCTTCAACTAAGAAAGGTATTTCACCTCAAACTAGTTTGGTTGACAAGTGTCCCCCACGCGACCTTTTAAGTTGTTTTACCGGTAAGTAATTTTTTCTTTAATAATTTGTTTTATGAGAGATATTTATCAATTTGTTATTTTTCATCTATTTAGTTTTTTTTCCTTCCAATAGAAATAATACCTAAACCCTATTTTATTTTTTAATTTTACATAGATCATGTCACAAACTAACAAAAGAAAAGTTGAGTACTCATCAGATCCCAAAATTTGGCAGCAGTGGCTCAAAGAATTATCTGATGAAGAGGAAGAAAGGGTTTTCAAGAAGACTGCACACTAGTTGCTTACTGTCCAAAAAGGAATCGGGCAGTTCTTCTAATCTCAACATTACATCACGACAATTATATCGATGAGGAAACAGGTGAGTTGTCTAAGCCTGAAATCGTAACATTTTATAACCACACAAAAATTGGGGTCGATTTACTTGACCAACTAATAGCGAGGTACAGTGTGCAAAGAAATACTCGTCGATGGCCAACGGTTGTGTTTTTTAATCTCTTAAATATTTCAGCGATCAATGCACTTTGTATTTACAAATCGAATTCAAAAAATAAAGTGAGCAGAAGTATATTTTTTACAAAATTTGTCATGGGAAATGGTTAAACCACAAATTCAATATAGGTCTACAATATTGCAACTACCTATTGAATTAAGGCGCCGGGCATGTATCCTTCTTGGTACTTCAATGCAAGAGCCGGCATCAACAAAAGGAAGAGAAGGTGCTAGAGGACGTTGCCATGACTGTGGGCGACAAAGAGATAAAACCACAGGGAAATGGTGTGATAAATGTGAAAAGTGGATGTGCAATGATCATTTAAAAAGTGTTTGACAAAATTGTTTTTAAAATATTTGTATTTTGTATTAAATTTATGATATTCATAACGGTTAAAAATGTGTTTGCTTTTATAATAGAATCTACTTAGGTAAATTTGTGACTTTTACTTGTACTTAAAAATGCTTTTGTTTGCTTTTACAATATATTTTTCAAGTTATTTCACGATCGTTTTTATTTATAAACCCTTTCTAACATTAAAGTAAGGCATAAAGATTAATAATTAAGTAAGTAATTAAATTATAGGATACCAAAAACAAAATCATTCTGTGGGTGACACTGGTCAACCATGCGACCATTCATGTTAACCGCGCGAATACTCCAGGGTTAAACTTTCATGCTTTTAACCCAGACTAAGTACGAAAATCAGGACCTGTTTTTATTTATAGGAACAAAAGCAAAATACATGTTTTGTTTCCTTCTCATGAAAATGATTTTTATATGTGAATTTAAAAACTAATATTATTTTAAATTTCAAAATTTTAAGGAGGATTTTTGAATTTCTGAAACTGTGAACATATAAAGCTATAAAAACAGTTAATTAAAAGTGGGAAAAAAAAATTTCCACAAGATTTAAATTAAGCAAAATAATTTATCGGACTGTTTAAAGTTTCAGTAATGTAAAATTTGGAATTGGTAATTACATTTCATTTATAAAAGATTAGATTTTCACAGGCTTCAAAATTTTACCTCTGGAAAAAAATTGAAAACAAAATAAATATTTTTCTATGAAAAAACCATTATAAATTGGTAAATATATTCCAGTTTTAATCATTTATTAACATTAAAATTTGTTTCGTGAGGTTTTTTTTTTATTTTTTATATTCGTTTTGTAATTAAGTAATATTTATTCAGTAGGCTTTTAGAATTTAAGGAAGTTTTTTTAATTTTTTGTTTAGTCATAAATTTTATCCCCACTCTTCCTGAATTAATTAATTACCTAAAAATAGTCAAGAAACCATTAAGGAAAGCCCAATAATGTTTGTTACTTAAGAATTTCATATGAACTCTAATTCAATGGAATAACTTCTAATTGTAACAATTATAACAAATGCGTATATATGAAACAAATAGTAAAGTACATTACACATATAATTTTCTCAACACAGTAGCTCATATGAGCCTCACATATTTACTAAATAATAAATACTTAACTCTTAACTAGAAGTAAATTTTAATTATTTATCAATCATCATCAGTATAAAATGAAGAAATTATATAAAAACAATAATAAATTAGTATTAATAAATAACAGTTTAGTTAAATTATCAGTTTTCAAGATCGGTTATGAACATGTTTATGTTTGTGATTTTACATATATATATATAAAACACAACTGTAAAAATTATTTATTAATTTATTATTATGATTATTATTTTTGGTATTATTCCAATTAATTTGTCTACAAGCTAGATGTCTCTCTGACACGGGGTGGGGACATTCGATTGGGGGTCGTGGCTGTAGGACCTCGTCGAAGCCATGAGGGTCGTTCACCTGTGGATCGGATTTGAGCTGTATGGTGTGAGGTTTGGCTGCTGCTACGCCTGGCAGTTGGGTGGTTCTGGAGGGACAGCCTTGTCCGGGAGGGAAGGGATACTCCAGCGTCTCACTCTCGATAATCGGGCAGGGACTCCTTCCGGAGTCGCTGGGGGGAAAATTAAGATGGGATTCCTGGGGGACCTTTCGGGGGTTCCCCATTTGAGACGTGGCATCGTAAAGACCGGAGTCTCGGTAAGAGGACCCTCTCGAGAGTCTCCTTATTTGAGGCATGAGAAAAATAAAGACTGAGTCCCGTCTGCCTTGTTGAGGCCCTGGGAATGGAGTAGCCGGACCAGGATTACTGCCCAGGGGGTTTGTGGCAATGACATCCCCCGGAGCTGTGTTAATGCTTAAATGCGGGTTCGGCTGTGGGAGGCGTTGGTAAAAAAATATTAAAAAAAATTTGTCATATATTTATTTATTTATAAATATTTTATTAAATAAACTAGCTGTTAAATTTTTAGTGAGATAGTTGTTTACCATCAAAATGGCCTTTTTTTTCTCTACTCCGCTGGGCCGGACCGACTTGATGGTATTACGCCACCCAGGGGAGTGTCCGTTACTCTAATAGGCCCTCCCCGCCTACCGGCTATATACCGGCATGGCAGGTCAGGCCTACCGGTGGCTCTTTTGAGATTTTTTATTCTCTATTATGTCCTCTATGGAACCACATCATATCTACAAGTCGTGATGTGACCCCCGGATCTTTCATAATACTCTCTTGTCCCTACAGCCCACCCCAAGGAGTCCTCAGCGGATCATTGAAACTAGCACACCTAAGCATGCTGACTCTCACCGCTGAGGCTGTCCACCCGACCTAACATACTAGAAACCCATGCTTCTTTCATCTTCATTCTTCTGTTTTAGTACTGTCTTTATATAATCAGCGACCTTCCTCCAGTTCTCCTTACTGCTGAGCATGAAATCCACGGTTTCCTTCGGCGTTTTTCCATGAATACCCGCGTCGTGTCTTAGTCTTATCCATTTATTACATACTAAAAACGTATGCTCAGAATCATCGTCCTGTTCGCAGTACATGCATGTGGGTTCATTCCTTCTTCCCACCTTATGGAGATAACCATTGAAACACCCATGTCCCGTCAGGAACTGGGTGATCCAATAGTCAGTTTCTCCATGCCGCCTGTTTATCCATCCTGTTAATTCTGGAATTAAGGTTCTTGTGCATCCAGCCACTCCAGCCTCCGCCCATCTCTCCTGCCAGATTCTATGTAAGTTTTCCCTGACTTCATTTTCTGCTCTCCCTAAAATCCTGTCAGTTCTATATCTGGCGATAAGGCCAATCGGTAACATTCCCGAGAGTACACAGAGGGCCTCGTAAGAAACAGTTCTATAGGCAGATACTACTCCCAGTAGTATCCCCCTGTGTGCTCTCTTCAACCTGTCTCTATTTCTCCTAATAGTGAGAGCACAACTCCATGCCGGCACGGCATACATCATTGTTGACACTACGGTAGTCGCTAAAACTCTTCTTTTTGAAGAGTTTTAGGCCTAGGCCATTTTGATGGCCTAATAGTTTAAAATTTAAGTAAGAATTCTTTGCAGAAAAAACCTAAGAATACATAGTTGTTTAAACTTTTTTTTTTCAATAACTCTTTACAATAGCTGTTTCTTTGTATATGTGAAATAATAATAATAATAATGATGATGATAATAAAGAACGTATGGGAAGAGAATAAAAAAAAATCGTTACGAGAAAATAAATAACTCTAAAGGGATTAATCCTTAAATATTTGATTATCACTTGAATATACGTTTAAAGCTTATCCGGAAAATTTATTTACATATTACTTATATGTAGTTTGTATATATATAGAGTAATTGTATTATAAACCAAAATTTATTATTACTTTTCAGTAGGGTTACATTTTTCTGTAAAATAAGTTATTAATATGCTTTTAAATAAACTATTTGGAAGATCTTTAAAACTGGTATGTCATTTATAAAAACTAAAATCTAAATCAAAGTAAGGTCCTTTCTCGGGAGCCGAAGTATCACACTTTTTTTTAGCAATGTTTGCCATTGAAAAGGTAACATTATTAATTTAAAAAATATGGTCTTTATTAATCTAATTCATAGTGCACCATAGTTTTGTCAGCTAATTTTTGTATCTTATATCCTACTGAAGTTCTTTCAAGTTTTCATATTTTAACTAACGTTGACATAAGAATCATTTTGTAATTTTTTATTATTTATTTAATTTTTTATAGTAATAATGTTTTTAAATTTTAGGCTTTCATTGACATAATACAAAACAAAACAATCGATTAATTTTGTTGCAAACGTAATCAGAGTGACTAAATTCTTTATTAAATTTTAAATAATCAAGTTTGTAAGTATTGTGTTTGTTTTAATGATCTACCATTAATTATTATATACTTAATTCACAATTTAAATTTTACACAATTATCGCTTATAGGAAAATAGACTTTAAAATAAGTTTAAACACTCATAATTAAAGAAAAGAATTTTAGATGCTAAAACAATAGAAAAATAAATATTTTTTGCTAAGTGTGATAATATTTTATACTCTAAGTATTTCTCAAATTATCTTTGTTTTTGAACATAAATGAATGTAGACTCATTAAGCAAACCTTATCATTATTTTATAAGGGTTCTTTCCCACTGCACTGTTCTATAACAACCTCTTTGAAGTTTTTTTTTAGAAAACATTCTACCCATTGTCCCAAAAATATCAGAATATTACGAATAAAACGTGTTGTTTATTAAAAGAAGTGACTTTAACATGCTTCCAAATGATACTCATACCTTCTTAGTGTCTGGTTATGAAAATACACGCTTATTTAGACTTTACATTCTAAATAATATGAGTGAATAAAAATTTGTTAGTGAATATGAAATATACGTGATCTGTAATGCTAGGACGCACGGATGAAGTTAAACAATACCATATTCCTCAAACTTTCAGGGAGAACTAAATAAATGAGACATATATGTTTTTTTTCTTGGTTAGATTGAACAGAAAGTATTATAATAATGTCTAGATATGATGGAGATGTCATTTTATGATAAAGCACGCGAATTATGATTGCTAAACATGACTGGGGGTCGTTAGATAATAATTGTTCTCTTTCTATTACCCACTTATGATTATAACAAATTGAGAAAATTTACTTTATTATATTTAAACATTAAAAACTAATTGTGTGAATAATAGACCTAACTCATTTTGTAAAAGAAATAAAGGAAATCATACGTAGATTTAATTAATTGAGGACGCTTAAACTAATGCTGAAAATAATGTTTCTGTACTAGCAATATTATAAGCACTATTTCATGGGACATAAGTGTTAAGACTTAGTGATGAAATAAAACATGTGAAACTTGTTACAGAAATATCTAATGCGTAATTCCTGTTTGGAAGTTGAGTGCGTCTATGTTTGTTTATGAAGTTAAATGAATGTTTATCAGACTATGTGTTTAGTCTGTGGTAATGGATTCCAAATGAAAACTTAACTTCCACCGCATCTCTCTATTAACTTTGATAAATAATGATAGCAAATGACATTTTCAAATTGAAATTTATATGAAAAATTATTACAATTATGTTTTTTTTTTTATATTTTTATGTATGCTTGTGTAATAACTCAGTATAACAATAAGTTTATAAATTTCCAGATGAGTTTGAATAACTTCCTTCATGATAAAGAAAAAAAAACATTTTTTTAATGTCTCTGTTACTGTTCTGTCGTTAACCGATGAAATTTTAATTAAATTATTTAAGTTAGTCGTTTAAAAATATTAAGGAAAACTTACAAAAAGTACTTTCTTTGAACAATTTTTAAGTTAATTCAGGTGTAGAACATATTTTTAATAATTGCAAAAGTCTCTTATTGAAAGTAAAGGATCATCCAGATTTCTGGTACAGACCATTTGTAGTTAATTCATCTGGAATTATTAAAAATAAATATTTTTGTGTTTTATTAATTATGTTTTTTTTACTAATTTAAGTTATTATTAAACTGCTTGAACATAGTGGTTATTGAAAAATACATTGGGGAAGGTACTTTAACGATCGGATAATATCAAAGATAAAAATGCGATTATAAAATATTATAAGATATTAAAGTGCGATTATAAAATGCCACTAATTGACGATCTAGCATTTACGTTAGAAATTTATTATGAATTTCCCATAAAGCAAAATAGAAGTATTTAAATATATTTTCGTTTCTAAAATTCTCTCTTTATTCGGTAAATAATAATTACTTTTCAAACCGTACACATTCTGTTACTCACCTAATTACAGCGGAGATAGGAATACCGTTTACATCAGTTACATTTAATTATATTAAAACGGTTAATATTTGGATTAGACTAAATTGAATTTTTTATAATTTCAATTTTTAGTGAAATTTTATAAGCAAAGAGAACAATTTTCATTAAATAAAAAACCTTCCTTCGATTTTTTTTAATGCAAATTACTAATTAATTCAACATCAATCAAATTGGCTAAGTAACGAGTGATGATTTTTCAATATATTTTAGTTTATTTACCTCTTACAGAAGTATTTGCTAAGTTAAACAGTTCTTGCTAAATGAATTTCATCAACTGAGTAAACGAACTTGTTAGATAATTTAACTCTCAATCCTAAGTTGTAAATTATTGTTGATGTTCATAGAAATTTCAAAATAGTCTTTGATCTTGTGTTACGATGTATATACTGCTAATGTCAAAAGTTAATGGAAAAAGTTCTTCGTATTTGCTGAGCTTTATCTTATAATCTACTACGTTTAAAAGTTACTTGAAATAAATTGCTGGTAAATTTTTGTTTTATAAATAAATCAAGAGAATTATTTCCTGTCAAATATTTACATTTTTTAAATTTTAAATAAACCCTTACAAATAAATTGATTTTTTTTTTTGTCTTCAGTCATTTGACTGGTTTGATGCAGCTCTCCAAGATTCCCTATCTAGTGCTAGTCGTTTCATTTCAGTATACCCTCTACATCCTACATCCCTAACAATTTGTTTTACGTATTCCAAACGTGGCCTGCCTACACAATTTTTTCCTTCTACCTGCCCTTCCAATATTAAAGCGACTATTCCAGGATGCCTTAGTATGCGGCCTATAAGTCTGTCTCTTCTTTTAACTATATTTTTCCAAATGCTTCTTTCTTCATCTATTTGCCGCAATACCTCTTCATTTGTCACTTTATCCACCCATCTGATTTTTAACATATTCCTATAGCACCGCATTTCAAAAGCTTCTAATCTTTTCTTCTCAGATACTCCGATAGTCCAAGTTTCACTTCCGTATAAAGCGACACTCCAAACATACACTTTCAAAAATCTTTTCCTGACATTAAAATTATTTTAATTTAATAAATTGATATATTAAGAATTATATTAGGGCTGATATTTGTCAGGACTTTGATTATTATTTTGTGATTAAAACTGACAATAAATCAAATTAGATTATAGAAATAACGACATTTTGAAACAGTAGCGTTTTGAAACCATAGTAATTTTTTACCATATCTATTTTACATTATATTATCAATAATAGGTAATATTTCCTTCAGAAATGTCTGTCTGAATGATATAATTCATTTTTTTTATTGATGGAAAGTACTTTTGAAATAAAAATACAAGTACGTTTGTCCAAAAAATTTAAGATGTCAACCAAAAATTGTTGATTAGTAATATTTTGCTAGCACCTGAATAAAAATGATTAATGTTCCTGGAAGAGCTATTCTTTGTGAGTGATTTTATATCCCGTTCTAAGATTTACTCAAAGTAAATCATATTTTTTCTTACCCAACTCTTTTCTTACTCATTTATTCTCCTTTCCATGAGCATTTATCTGAATATCTGACCCTGCTACCTCTTTCATTCTAAATATGCTGGGATGAAGGGAAGATCCACCCATAATGCTCTCCCCAGCAATTTTACTGACATGCAATTCCTTGCTGCAAATTTCTATATGTTTTTTTTAGTTTTAGTCTTCACTTAGCGTTTATTTTCAAATTAGTTTTTTTAATATAGTGTATTTTTTCAATAAAAGATTAAAGACTAGCCGGTGGGGGTTCCCCAGGGCCTACCTCAAGGCTGTAGAACTCGGTTCTTCTGTCATTCCCGCCTTGCCAAGAGCCCCGTTGCCTGTAACCCACAATGTTCGTTACCTTCATAGGTGAGTGATTAATACTAATAAATAACAATTAAAGTATTTAGGATTGATAGAAACCTGAAAAAGAAACCAAATTACAAAAGATAGAACAGTAGAGAATTATTGTAACTAAAGTACACAAACGTTTGACGACAAAATATTCATAACTTATTTCTGTTGTCATGGTGAAAATATCGTAATATTAATATAATAATGAAGTAAAGGATACTTTTTTTTTTTTTTAATGTATCATTAATTCATAACTTCACTCACAAGGGAGCTAGTGGCGTGTTCTACGGCTTAAAACCTGGGATAACATGAATATATTTTGCTAATTTAAAAGAAATAGATCAGTTCGTTCTCACGGTGATCCTCAGGCAGACAAACCTTTAGCTTTATAAATAAAATTACAATTATCTTAAAGCCCACTTGTCTTTCAAAGCATACACCACTCATTTTCTTCCTAAATCAAAGTTAAATTCTTCTCACATTTATCTTTAAAATAAATACCTAAAAAGCACAAGCTTCACATATTTTGTGATAGGTGATAGCTGGATGAAACGGAAAATAGGCTTAATAAATAAATAATTTCAAAATTTCTATGCGTTTTCATAAATTATTTATATACAGTTTTGATTGCACTGTGTGCAATACAACTTTTAAAAAACACATAAAACATCTTATATCTTTCTTCTTTTATATTTTTCTCTCCTTTCATTTTAAAATTGTTTTTTAAAGAAATTTTTAAAAAAGAGAAACCAAGTGTGTAATAGTGAATTGTAAAAATTATTTGAAAGGCATCTAAAAAGCTGTGATGTTCAAATGTTTGAGACATTTTTTTAGAAGATGTGAATGTAAACGTTGAACTTGAGGGTGCGTGCTATGGCTAAAACAAAAAAAAAAACGATATAAAACAGAAAAAGTTCTTACAAGTATTACCAAAAAAGAAAAATTTCCACGCCGTAAAGAAAGAGAACAAAAACATCTGTGAGAAAAGTGGAAGTAAACAAACTTAAGAATAACGGAAGAGAAGCAGTTAGCTGTTCATCCTACAACAAAACAACCCTTCTAGTGACCCTTCAGCTACTCTTGAGGTTACCCTCAAGGGCAACTAGCTTGAGTTTAACTAATAAAATATTCAAGGGCTTTCTCAGCAAGGTACGGGGACTCTTTAGCTTTTCTACTTTACGTAATCTTTGATCATAATCGGGGAGATAAAGGTGGATAATAATCTTTTCTGCAGATGTATGTAGTAATGAATAATAGAGTTTATAATAAACAGAATTGTTAACAAAATACACATTAATTTTTTCTGAAATTAAATTGACAGCGTTATTTTTCTTCTCTATCATTAACAATTTTTTCACAATAATAAGTCTGTAAATCAATAAGAATACAACAAATTTTATTAGTATTTTTGTCGAAATCTATTTATGTATATATAAATTTTTAGGTAACGTAAGGCAGTAAGATTTGATATGAGGTTATTTTTCATTACTTTTTATTTTCTTCTAATATGCTGAATAACTTCTATTTGTTTTATATTTTTTAAATTGTTATTTATAATGATTCTTTGTCATTCACTATTATATTTAACGTACACATATTCCTTTGTAATAAAATTAATTATATTTTAGGGCTAACAAACTTATTTTGTCTTTAAAAGAATTTTTTCATTAACATAAAATTGCAAAGATTATTTTATTTCATTTCCATACTTTAGGATTCTAGAATTTTCACTGTTATAAATTCTTAAATTTTTTGGTTTATTTTAGAGAAACTGACAAGGAAATTCGTAATCTATTAACTCATTATGAGATATTTTGAAAAAGTGAATGGACTGTAAATAACAACTATCATTGTCTTGATTTCAAAAAAAATATATTATTTTAAGTACTTCGTGTGGAAAATAAGGTTCTATTTATATTTAGTTAGTACGGCTGACTTATTCTGTTAAGAAAGAATCCCTTGATCCTCCATTTCTGGAGCCGACTAAGAGCAACCAGAGTTCTCGAATAAATATGTAGACGTAATTTCTTCTTTGAAAATCATACAAAATTCATACAGTATACTTTTAGCTTGGATCCATCGAGAATTCAGCTAAAATTAGATTCATATTCCAGAAAAAAATTTATCAAAATAACGAAAAAAAGGATGATAAGCAAAAGACGATGTATATTAAGTGATTACCACGTAAATAGAGCTCGAAGAAAGAGAAAACCAGTTTTGAGTATCAAAATTATTCACAGTTTTCAGAAGTTAAAAATACTGGTAGTTTTTGTAAGGATTCTTATATCTAACAAAGTTATACAGATGTGCATTTATAACTAACAATTTTTCTTTAAACACATCAAATAAAGCCGCAAAAATAATAATTTACGACGAGATACTAACGATGCGCTTGAAAATAATTGGAAAATTCCCTTTAGAAAAATTCTACTTGTCTTCAGATTCAGATAATATGAGAATAAATCTAACTGAATGTTGAATCATACGGGTAAAAAAACCTCATCTTCATAGAAAGGTTACAAAAGTTTTAGAAAGATAATTATATTAAGATAATTATAATCTGAAACATAACATAACAAAGATGAACCACTGAATGTGAAAATAGGAGGAGAAAAGATTATGGAGGTAGAAGAATTTTGTTATTTGGGAAGTAGAATTACTAAAGATGGACGAAGCAGGAGCGATATAAAATGCCGAATAGCACAAACGAAACGAGCCTTCAGTAAGAAACATAATTTGTTTACATCAAAAATTAATTTAAATGTCAGGAAAAGATTTTTGAAAGTATATGTTTGGAGTGTCGCTTTATATGGAAGTGAAACTTGGACGATCGGACTATCTGAGAAGAAAAGATTAGAAGCTTGTGAAATGCGGTGCTATAGGAGAATGTTAAAAATCAGATGGGTGGATAAAGTGACAAATGAAGAGGTATTGCGGCAAATAGATGAAGAAAGAAGCATTTGGAAAAATATAGTTAAAAGAAGAGACAGACTTATAGGCCACATACTAAGGCATCCTGGAATAGTCGCTTTAATATTGGGAGGACAGGTAGAAGGGAAAAATTGTGTAGGCAGGCCACGTTTGGAATATGTAAAACAAATTTTTAGGGATGTAGATTTTAGGGGGTATACCGAAATGAAACGACTAGCACTAGATAGGGAATCTTGGATAGCTGCATCAAACCAGTCAAATGACTGAAGACAAAAAAAAAATTAGAAACATAACTATCAGAGATAAGGTTGAGAAGTAATTGAAACATTTTGATAGGATCGTAGAAAAATATTGAGAAGATTAAAACAGACGGGGCCGGATATTAAATGAAATTAGATAGTAATACGATAAGCAATTCAGCCCAAATTTTACTTTTTGTATTAACAGTATAGATAAATCCAAGGAGATGCCCACTACTTTCAAAAAACACAAATATCAAGGGCGCAGTTCCTCTATTGGTCTCCAAACAGCACGAAATCAAGTAGAATGGTTCAATCATAAGGAAAAAGAGTGTAGTTAAAATCTGATCTGCTTACAAAGGAAATGTTATGAGACAAAAAACTCCATTCAAAGATTGCTTCAAAAACCTACTTCTAATAATATAAATCTATACTAGCTAACATGAATTTAATTTTCAGAAAATTACGGTTCATTACTGAGAGTCAGTACAATACTTTATTAATAAAGCATTTATATATATCGGCTCAATAATAAGGTGGAGAAAATCATTCCTCCAAGATATTAAAGCATCAAACGAAAACAGAAGAATGTAAGCTGTAATACTTTTTTTATACTTATTAATTTTAATATTTATTTTGTATACTTATTTTTATTTGTAAATTTAAGGTTATGGATGGTATGGGAAATTTTGAAATAGTAACTTGTATGAAGGAAAGAAGAGGTGAATGATAAAATAAAATAATGTGGTAAGATGATGTTCTTTTGTATGTGTAGCAAGACAGGTTAAAAATATATCTAAAATAAATTGGGTTAAAAAAGAATGAAAAAAAGATTTTCACTAAGGGTTTATGATTTGTCAGTAAGTATCCCAAGTTCTTGGGACAGATGAATTTACTATTTTATGAACGAAACATCAGTTCTAAGAGGTATCTTTAATTTATAAAATAAAAGCAAATTCATGCTACCATATTTTAGCTAGCCAACAGAAAATTAGTACGTGTATTCCCCATCTGGTTAAAACCTCCTCCCATCACAATGATCCGCGCTTGATTAGCGCTCCGCGAAAATATGTTGGTATCTGATTGCCTCCGTTCATAGTCTTATGCTACCCTCTTGTGAAAAAATTTCAAAAACTTACAGTATATTAAAGAGATATAACAGATTCTGACAACAAAAAAAAACATTACGATTGGATATTTTTTATGCCTGTAACAATAAAAAAATTGAAACAGTACAAAAATTACGATAATTTTATCGCAGAATTTTTTTGCACATTTCTACCGCGTTTTTTATTAGCGAATTTTTTTTTTCTTTGTGTTTATGAAACATAGGTTTCTGATTTTAAAAATAATACTTTCAAGCAAATCTGTTGAAAATTGGGCCAAATATGATGAAAAACCCGTGTCATAAATCAGAGATTAGTAACATATGTTAATATAAATGATAGTAGATTCAGAAAATTTCGTTTTATAAAAATTCCCACCTCTGAAAAGGCTATTCAGATTGACAAAAAACTTTTACTGTATACTGTTATTCATTACGAATCGTTATATGTTACATGTTTACCGATATCATTTGTCAGAAAAGACACTTATAGACCTGAAGTAAAAGTGACGTATTTAGGACCACATATTCCTTTTTTTTTTTTTTGTGTGTGCCGTATATCATAATTTATTATTGTTTTTAATACATCGATATGTTGCTACTAAGATAAGATATTTTTGTAAATAATAAATAAATCCATAATCGTCTTAGCAATTACAATACACATGTCTCACACACACACACACACACACACACACACACATATATATATATATATATATATATATATATATATACACACACAGAGACCGAGAGAGAGAGACGGCAAGAGAGAGAGAGAGAGCGAGTGTGTGAGAGAGAGTCCCCCACACACACACACACACACACACACACACACACACACACACACACACACACACACAACACACATACACACAGAGAGAGAGAGAGTGAGTGAGTGAGTGAGAGAGATAGAGTCAGAGAGAGAGCGTGTGTGAGAGATACAGACACACAGAGAGAGAGAGAGTGAGAGAGTGACCCACACGCGCACACACACACACGCGCACATACACACACACACACACATATATTTCTGAGAAAAATATGGTCATATTCTTTCTAGTCTAAATAAAACATTTTACGTCGTATAAACGTCGTTCAAATTGTGTAATAAAACTGATTCCTTTGTGAATATAAAACAAAATAACTGACTTAAATGCCATACAATATGATTTTGTAACAGCGTTTTAAAACTGACGCCGTACATAACCAGTTCCAAGACTAAATTATCTGAAAAGGATAAAAGGATAAAATGCTTTTATCTTTCTTTAGATTGTAAACGGGAAGTTTTCACTGGCTGGAGGGAAGGCCTGTAGTTTTTTATGTTGTTTTTTTTAAAGAATTACTCAGTTTCTTCCTTTCCTTACCCAAGCAATTCTTCCTTTCTGGTTCTATTAGTAGTGTGGTCTTATCTTGCTAGCTTTTTAATGTTAGTGTCGTTTGATCTGTAGAGCAAGAGCGCCTTTGGTGTTATTGACGGTTGGTGCTGTCAATCTGTCGGCCTACCCAGAAATTCTTTTGCCTGTTCGGTGGTTAGACAATTATTTTAATGTCTGAAGGGTCTGTCAAGCAAAATCGGAATTTATCATCCCTGATAAAATACAATTACAAAGAATACTACGATTAATTTTTATAATTAATTGATAAGAGGGAAATTCGCTCCAGAGTCAATATAAGAATGATATTGATTTTTTGAAATCGTAAAAAATCTTGTATTAGTTAATTTAATGTTGTACAGAATTATACTGGGTATAATATGCTACAAAGTTTAACATTTAAAAGTGCGATGATTGAGTGTAATATATATATATCACATTCCTTTTCCATTCCTAAAAAACTGAATAAGATTAGTGATATGTTCAGTGACAATAATGTTAAGTTAATCAGTATGACTGCGATAAACTTACTTAACAAAGCAAAATTATATAAATTCAAAATGAAGTTTTAAAAAAAAAAATTAATTGTGAAAAGTAGTAAGAATTTAATTGAATTTCTGAAGTAAACGTGAGTATGGAAGTAGCACAATGAATAAATTTATAATTCCTTAAACCAGGATATATATATTTTTTATTTTTACGAAAGATATATTTTAGATCTTTAATAATTAATCACGCTTTTTTATACGTAAAAAAAATGAGAAAGAACAAACTAGAACACTTATTTAAATTTAGCTGATTCATTGTTTTCCCTAATCCAACCCATTTAATGTATGCGTCTTTTAACAAGGTAGGCGAAACAACGGTCACGCTTTCAGACCACCTCTTACAAAATTAGTTTAATCCCTCTATACTGCTTTTGTTTTATCACGGAAACTTCAAATTAATGACTTAGTATAAAAAAAATACAAATAAAACTCAGCTTACTTCTTTTCCATTATTTAATGAATTAAATGTAACATACACAGGCCTGCTATTCATATTAATTGTGATTAGTAGCACAAATATAAAAAATTATTTTTTTTTAAGCTGTTAGGTATCACCTGAAATTAATTTACGTTAAAAGTATTAAGAACTAAAAATATTACATTAAAACATTAATTTAAAATATTGCACTCATTTATTTACTTAGAAATAAGTATTAAAATAGAAAAAAAACAAAACAAGATTAAAATATGGGAAGTTTAATTAGACTGAAAATACTGGAAAATTAAAATTTTTATTTTAGTACTTTCTCTTGCTCCTGCTTAATTTTGCTATCTGCTTAATTTTGAGTATTGTAAGTGGTACTCTTCTAAGGCAAAACAAGTTAATTTAATTTTGAAAGAATTTTGGATACAAAAAGCAACAAATATATATCTTTATTATCTTATTATCATCATATATATCATCTTTACCTTTTCACAAGGTGAAAAGATAAAGATGATACGATTTGCTGATGATATAGTAATTCTAGCTGAGAGTAAAAAGGATTTAGAAGAAAAAATGAATGGCATGGATGAAGTGCTACGCAAGATCTACCGCATGAAAATAAACAAGAACAAAACGAAAGTAATGAAATGTAGTAGAAATAACAAAGATGGACCACTGAATGTGAAAATAGGAGGAGAAAAGATTGTGGAGGTAGGAGAATTTTGTTATTTGGGAAGTAGAATTACTAAAGATGGACGAAGCAGGAGCGATATAAAATGCCGAATAGCACAAGCTAAACGAGCCTTCAGTAAGAAATATAATTTGTTTACATCAAAAATTAATTTAAATGTCAGGAAAAGATTTTTGAAAGTGTATGTTTGGAGTGTCGCTTTATATGGAAGTGAAACTTGGACGATCGGAGTATCTGAGAAGAAAAGATTAGAAGCTTTTGAAATGCGGTGCTATAGGAGAATGTTAAAAATCAGATGGGTGGATAAAGTGACAAATGAAGGTGTTGCGGCAAATAGATGAAGAAAGAAGCATTTGGAAAAATATAGCTAACAGAAAAGACAGACTTATAGGCCACATATTAAGGCATCCTGGAATAGTCGCTTTAATATTGGAGGGACAGGTAGAAGGAAAAAATTGTATAGGCAGGCTACGTTTGGAATACGTAAAACAAATTGTTAGGGATGTAGGATGTAGAGGGTATACCGAAATGAAACGACTAGCACTAGATAGGGAATTTTGGAGAGCTGCGTCGAACCAGTCAAATGACTGAAGACAAAAAAAAAAGGTAAAATCATATGCCAAAATACTAAGCGTATGGAGACAATTCATGTGAATTTCAGATGCATAGCTTAAATACTTTTTGAGAAAAAAGAAACTAATCCATCAGTTTTACATAAATGGAATAGAGTATATTTAATTTCCATTAACCCAGAAACGCTATCAACAAATAAAATTTAAAATTTACAAAATTTTTTAAAATTCGGTTATACATTTTAAATAAGTGTTCATACAAATTTAAAAAAAATAATAATAATAAATAAGCAACAAAACATAATAAAAATAGTCATAAAGAAATGTTAATAATAATTATTTTTAACTAAGTAAGTCATAAAGAAATGTTAATAATAATTATTTTTAACTAAGTAAAGAGAAAAATACAAGGTAAGTTGGCAGCTTCATTGGTTTAGAATATTTTTAGCAGATCTATTTAATGCCAACAATTACTGTTATTTATTTTAAATTTTTGTCTTTTTATAAACAAGTTGACATATTCTACTTTCGTGTTTCATTAGTATTGTTTATAAATTATTTTATTTTTAAATAATATTAAGTATTTTTTATTAATTTTCCAATACATAATAATGAATTTTTTTTGACAATTTAATTAACATCTAGTTTTACATTAAAAATAAATTTTATTTCTACAATTTTTACCTTTTTCAGTTTCGAATTTCTCTTTAATAACTGTTTAAAATAGATTATTTTCTTTATACATCTGATATAACAATATGTTTGTTTTCCCAATATTTAGTTTCAAGTAACCTCTACGATATTTAACTTTTTTCGTTTGTCTTTCTTTAAATGAAACTTATATTCCTGTTATAGAGTTTGGTGACTAGTCTAAGTGAAGAACTTGTGTGTTGTAGGTAAATATAATCTAACAATTTTTGTATTTCAAACTGGCCTAACTTTAAATTGTAATTTTTTATAGTTACAGTTTTAGTTTGTCTCACAACACTGAAAACACTGAAAAACAGTAAAAAACACTGAACACACAACAAAAACAGTAAAACACTGAAAACACAACACTGAAAAAAGTATTTTAATTCATTCTCAATATTCGTTGTATTGTGTAAAGGCAGTGTATTATCATGTATATCAGTGTATATCATATTATGATTTTGATGTATTCAAATTACCAGCTTTTTGATGTTACTAGTCATAATTACTTTCAGTGAAAGTATATTTATATTCATCATACAGCCGTACTTAATTCTGACCAAAGTTGTATCTTTTAGAACTGAATATGACCTGTATTTCACTGGACTTTAAATCCATCGAAATGCGGATGTGTAACAATAGAGAAAAAATAGATATATGTAGTAGTAGGCTTAGAGAAAAAGGCAATGGGAAACTACTCCACCCCGCACATTCACCAGCAAGTATGATAGGAGATGTTTGTTATTTTTATAAATGGCTGTGAAGTCTCTAGAAGTAATTTTTACCCTATGTCAGGTACTTACTGTCAGCTTATGTTAACTGATGTAACCGCAAGAGTTATAGGCAACCTGTCGTGAACATCCTGTTAATTAGCAAGAAATCCTTTTATTTACCACAAAAAAAACAACATATTTTTACATTTCTTTGTTAGACTTAGCAGGGAAAATTAGGAGTAAGTTGATTTTTTGAATGTATATTTAAGCCAATCTTAAATCCAATGAAAAGCCAACCGTAAAGCTGATGATATTTAGAAATCCCAATTCAGAACAGGCTGTGTAGCGTACATAATCACTCTTAAAGAGAAAATAACTATGACTTATGGGTCTTATATCTCAACTACTTAACAATAATCGCAGCTATAAGAGAGATTGAGACGCTGTATATCTATAAATTGAAGTACATCTTTTTATTGTAAGACAATACGTTATACGCAAATATGTTTATAAAATTATATTGATTTAAATTATTTATAAAAAACTAATGACTAACAATCAAAAAGCTCACTAGTTACAGATCATTCATCTTATTGAAATATTTCATTACAGTGTAAATTAGAATAAAAACCGATGTTGAAAACAAAATCGTATCTTTATAAGATAGTTTTAGTTTTTTGGATATTTGACTGCAGTTATTAATGATGTTAAATTATGAATATTGTTGACTATGATTAATCCTCCTTATAATGTCGTAATGAAGATTATATAGGATGTTTCTGATTATATTACTATCTGACTATTACCTGTGAATGTACATTACGTTTGAAATTGATTCTATTAATACACTCATTTATAATGTAGACGGCTTTTGGTTTTAAATAACAGTACTTAACAATATTTCTTTGGAATCTATAACGCTACAAATATTTTTACAACAGAAGTTATATTCATTGTAATTTAGTACTTGTAAACGTGGAAACGTGGATTAGTAAACAATTGATGACATCATCAATCTGGCAAACTGAAATAAGAGAACTCTTACACTTTTCCCTGTATTTTTTCCCCAAATGCTCGTTCAGAAAATCCTATGGGAGAGTGAACATCGGGGTTGAAGAGAGTGTAGCAGTGAAGTGGATTCTGCTAAAGACAGGGAAGAATGGGAATTTCCCTTTCACTTAATTCCCGAAGCATCAATCAAAACCCGCATGGGAAATTAAAATTCTAGCATTGTCTTTGCTTCACAGTCAAACCAAGCTATTTCTTTTCTAGACAGGGATTAATTTCTAGAGAATCATGACGCCAGAAAACTTTCGTAGTTATTATACTTTATTTATTATTATTTTTTTTTTGTAATAAAAAAAAACAGTAAGTGAAATACTTCGCTGTTTTTAATAAAATATAATCCGTTCTGTGCTAGTAATAAATATATATATATGAAAAATTGAACTAAATCAATAACTGAAGAATTATTCGACTGTATCTTTCAAATTACTTTTCTGTATTGTACTGCTAAATGAAACCTGATAAATATCGGCCGTTTAACAGCCATCCATTCAACGCTAATTTTTGTTAAATAGAGTGAAATGGAGAAAGAATTTAGACGAGAAAAGCACCAAATCAGTAAAAAATTAATTAAATCCATTAGGTCTTTGCACGTTATTGATTTCGTTCAATGAATTAATTTAATAAATTTCTAATTTTACACAATTTTTTTTTTATGAGTAGTCAGAACTGGCTTGATGATATATTACATTTCTTTCTGTTTTATATTAATTTTTAAACTTCAACATATTTTCATTATCTTACATCTAAATTTTATTTTGGATGAACTGTAATCCCTATTTTTCTTATATATTTTACCCTAATCAATACTTTCTTCAGCTACCAAAAACTCAAAGTTTTCATATATTGCCAACCAAACAAGTTCATATTTATATAAAATTCTACCAAATTTTATCTCACTCATCTTAACAACTTTATATTTCATCATTCTCCTGTAACATCAAATTTCAAAGATCTATTCTTTTCCTTTCCGTTTATCATATTTTTTTAGATTTTATAACCACAGAATATTTCTCTATATACATAATCTTCAAGTGCTTATTTTTAATATCTACTTATCTAATTAATACTAGCAGAATTCTTTTTAAAGATAAAGCTCAATTTGCTTGGCCAATCAATTTTTGATCTTCAACGTTCTTTGTTCACATCGTTATTTTACTAAGAACAATATTCTACATTTGGTGTATTGTATTCCATTACCTTAATATTTAATTTCTCATTTTCTTCTTTCTTTCAAATTCCTTTAGTTTTATCTGCTTTAAAAATGAGTTTTTCTCTTTGTGATAAATTGCACCAAACTTATAAAAAAAACAAGAAAAAATATGTGGCAAAAGAAAATTCATAAATAAAGAAAAAGCTTACTTAATCACAACAAAAATTCTCACTAATATTAATTCTAAAAAAAGGCGTCCGTCGTTTTTTAATACAGCTGACCATCTTATTAAAAAAATTCATAAAATTAAAAGATAATTATTTTATTTCAACAATGAATGGCAAACTAAGGCTTTACATGGACAAAAATATGGCACTCAGTTAATACTGTAGTTCAGTTAAATAATCTCAGGAAACTAACTATACTACCATTTATTTATAAAATATGTGATATATAGATAGATAACAAGAAACTGTTAAATAAGGCAAAAACAAATAACATTAAAGGTTAAATTTTAATTTGATATTTAGATACATGTTTCAAAAGAGTAATAAGGGAGAAAAACTTCTATTCAGTCATACTGTTTGTTTTTCAATATGGGAAACACTTCCTTCTTAAAATAATTAAAAAATCAAAAATACTTCTCTTTTTATTAAATGTTTCACTTTTAAGTGAACCAATCCAATTAATTTTCTTTCATGATTAACTTTTTTATTTTGATACATAAAGGCAAGCTAATTAATACATTATATTTTTACAAATTTTTAGTTTTACTTCCCATTAAACCGGTGTTAAATGAAAAAAATGTACTTACCTGTTATATATTTAATAATTTCAGTTATTAAATATTTATTGGCTTTTTATTGCCTTTTTTTAAGATAACTATTGTACAGTTTACATTTATCCATTCATCGGCTACTTTTAAATTAATTCTCGTTTCGTTCAGGAATGTTTACAAAAGTGGGTGACAAATCGAGAAAATTCAAAATATTATTGCTTGAATAATTGTCTTTTGCATACTTTAATATTCGATTTTCTTTTTTTTTTTTAAGTAGAATAAAATTAATTCTTACTTTTTTTTTGTCTTCAGTCATTTGACTGGTTTAATGCAGCTCTCCAAGATTCCCTATCTAGTGCTAGACGTTTCATTTCAGTATACCCTCTACATCCTACATCCCTAACAATTTGTTTTAGATATTCCAAACGTGGCCTGCCTACACAATTTTTCCCATCTACCTGTCCATCCAATATTAAAGCGACTATTCCAGGATGCCTTAGTATGTGGCGTATAAGTCTGTGTCTTCTTTTAACTATATTTGTCCAAATGCTTCTTTCTTCATCTATTTGCCGCAATACCTCTTCATTTATCACTTTATCCACCCATCTGATTTTTAACATTCTCCTATAGCACCGCATTTCAAAAGCTTCTAATCTTTTCTTCTCAGATACTCCGATCGTCCAAGTTTCACTTCCATATAAAGCGACACTCCAAACATACACTTTCAAAAATCTTTTCCTGACATTTAAATTAATTTTTGATGTAAACAAATTATATTTCTTACTGAAGGCTCGTTTAGCTTGTGCTATTCGGCATTTAATATCGCTCCTGCTTCGTTCATCTTTAGTAATTCTACTTCACAAATAACAAAATTCTTCTACCTCCATAATCTTTTCTCCTCCTATTTTCACATTCAGTGGTCCATCTTTGTTATTTCTACTACATTTCATTACTTTTGTTTTGTTCTTGTTTATTTTCATGCGATAGTTTTTGCGTAGGACTTCATCTATGCCGTTCATTGTTTCTTCTAAATCCTTTTTACTCTCGGCTAGAATTACTATATCATCAGCTAATCGTAGCATCTTTATCTTTTCACCTTGTACTGTTACTCCGAATCTAAATTGTTCTTTAACATCATTAACTGCTAGTTCCATGTAAAGATTAAAAAGTAACGGAGATAGAGAACATCCTTGTCGGACTCCTTTCTTACTTTTAAGAAGTAAAATTTAATCTCAAAGTTTCATGATTTCTTTTAAAAAAATAGAAAAAGTTAATGATTAGAAAAGTATTAAAAGTTTTGAAAAAAATAGTAAGCTTTACACAAATGACAGAAGGTAACTTGTTCAAAAAAAAGATTCGGACTTTTTTTGAACCGTTTGGAAACGGAAAAATAGTAAAAAGGCATTTGGAATTAAAACCTTCTCATTGATTTTCAAATTGAAAATTACAAAGGTTTTTTGAAGTAGCATCAGAAGAATTTGTACCTGCTAAGAATATTTACAATTAATGTCTTACAATGCAACCAATACCATATATTTTGCTACTCTGATAAAAACATGTTGAGGAGAAAAAAGAGAAAGGAAAATATACACATAATCATAACGAATTTTCATTTACCAGAAGCTATCATGTCATTTTAAAACCAGGATTATATAACTATCAAATTAAATTTTTTAAAAGAATGTATTTTTTCAAAATCCTAACGTTTTATTCAACATTATTATCCAGACAAGACTAACAAATGTGTTTTAATTTATTAGACAAGCTTTGTTTTGGAATTTATGATTCAGATTTAATAACTGAAGCATAGTAAAAATGAGGACTTTAGAAGAAATGAGAATAAAACTCTACCGACATGTTGCGAAGAAAAATGATATAAAGAAGATTAACAGGAACAAAAAATCTAGACAAAATCGTAAAAAAAAACTTTGACAAAAGATATCGTTAGAAGAAAGTATTAGGAGGATACATATGCAGTATACGAATACACAAATAATCCATTTTATAATGCAGGACAGTGTTTAGAAGTAATTTAATATCTCCTTCTAATTTTAAATATATATTTCGAATTTATGTAAATAATTTATTGTTTTTTCCTTTTACCAATTCTGTACCTTTCTGTTTTACAATTACCCACGAAAGGAAATATCTTAATTCATTTCTTCGCTTTTTTTGGAACTTGGTAAAGGTATTAAAATAAAAAAGGCCTTTTCATCTGGAAAGTTCTGCATATTAATCCGAAGTAGTTTAAGCATTTGTTAAAAAGCTAAAAAATTCATTTCTCATCATAAAAACGTTAGGGTAACGATAACTAGGATTACCCCTTTTAACTACTAGAGAAAAAAAAAAAAATATAATGGGGAAAAATAATTTCTTGGTTACATAGTACTCTATATACCTTTAAAATATACAAAAGGGATAAACATATGATATTCAATAAAGAATCAACGACTTTTCTGGATAAAATATTTATCATAGTTTTTTTTTTAGAAAAAGGTACTTACATAGTTTAAAGTTATGTAAAGTCATCCTTAAAAGACTAGTACATTATAAGTCACATATAACGAGGTTGTCTGTAACAAGAATCCGTTTGTAACGAGGGAAAAATTGGCTGGTTTCCTTTAATATTAATGCAAAGTTTGTTTTAAAGAGCTAATAACAAAGTTAGAAGTCGATTATAACGATAAAATTACTTTCTTTCGAATAATAAAATTTTCCTTGATTAATTATCAACGTAAATCGTTTTAAAATACTGATACAGAAATTAAATGTTGAGGTCATTCGTATATTGTTTGTTTATAATACTGAATACTACAACGATGTTTAATTCAACTAGGAAGGCAATGTGACCTCTTCTCAATAAGTGAAAGTGGGTAAAAATATACACAACCCAGATGTAGTAGTAAGCCGTGAACTGTTTTATACTGGCTATCTCTGGATTTTGGGAAATTCCATTCCTTCATTATAAAGTTTATACAGGTAATATGGCGATGGAATGGGTGAAAAGTTTACATTCAACCGCAAGTATTCGTTACTTAAACGGGCTTGTCGCTGCTTTCTACAAAATATTCGTGTGTTTAACTCGAGCTGAATTCAAAGTTTTTTTTGCGATCTTGTCGCAGTGTTTTCTGATAAATTTTTATGGCACTGAGGTAACGTAAGGCGTTCAAAGAAATAAAAAAATTGTTGAGGAATTAGAAAATGGGCGATTTAATTCTTACTTGTGTAAAACTCATGGGCTTTCTACTTCCACCGTATCAACGATTTGGAAGAACTGTGATAAGTTAAGAGATTACATATAGATTTTGACTTTTCTCAAAAAATCAGTCTCCGGTAAAAACGATAAGACTAGTGCAAAAAATGATTTGGACGAAGCTCTTATTACGTAGTTTAAAGTGAAGAGGAGTGAAAACCTCCAATAAAATTCTATAAAGAGACCCATTTTGAAAATTCAGGCAGAAAACTTTGCTGACCAACTAGGATACAAAGAGTTTGTCAATAAAAGTTTTGCTTGAACGATTTAAAAACAGACATTAAATCGTTTTTGCCAAAAATGCTATGTAGAAGGTAGCGTAGATAATTCTAACTTTAGGTGTAAAATGCCCCTAATAAAATTGGATTATGACTTGGAAGATATATGTAATGTTGATGAAATGGCCTTATTTTGTAAATTAATTCCGGACAAAATATTTAAATTTAAACGAGAAAAATGTGACGGCGGAATGCACTCAAAAGTAAGGCTTACTGTTTTTCAGTGTTCGAATATGACTGGACTTAAAAATAAGTTGTTGGTCGCTAGAAAATCAAGTAACCTTCTTGTTATAAGTACTTCAAAATACTTCCGGGTTAATGCTTAGCCAATATAAAGGTGTGAATGATTTTTACAATTATTCAAGCTGAAATTTGTGAAACTGCAAAACGATAAAAAAGAAGAGAAACAGTTTACTGCTAATTGATAAGTCTCAACATACCCTTTCTTTATTTTTCCTGTTTAGCTTCCGGTAACTACCGTTTAGATAATTCTTCAGAGGATGATTATGTATGAGTGTAAATGAAGTGTAGTCTTGTACATTCTCAGTTCGACCATTCCTGAGATGTGTGGTTAATTGAAACCCAACCACCAAAGAACACCGGTATCGACGATCTAGTATTCAAATCCGTGTAAAAATAACTGGCTTTACTAGGACTTGAACGCTGTAACTCTCGACTTCCAAATCAGCTGATTAGGGAAGACGCGTTAACCAGGAGAATTAACACACCAACCCGGTGTGTTAATTCTCAACATACCCAGTACTGGAAAACCTAACTATCATAAAAAGTGTATTTTTGCATCTTAACATTACTGCAAAGCTACAACCGACGGATCAAGGTGTTATCTACTCTTTTAAAGTTTACATCCTACGATTACTGTTATTATAATTACTTGACTGTTTAGAAGAAAAAAAAAAAATATTCCAAATGTTCTGGATGCCATCAAGTTAATCAACAAGTATGAAATATTATATCTTCAACTACATTTAAAAATTGCTTCAAAAAATTCGATCTTGCTATAGTTTTAACTAAAGAAGATTACGACCCAGAAGACGAACTACCATTCTTCCCTGGATTCGAAGCATTGATTCCCAAAATATATTTCACGGATGTAATATGGATGATCATGTGCATACTAACGATTATGTATTAACCAAAAGTACAGCAAAAGTAGTTAAGGGAAACAGGATAATCAGCGAAATTGAAAGAGAAAACCAAAATGAAGATGACACGATGACTGAGAATAGAGTCAATTCTATCCGTGCAGCTTAAAACAGTTTAGAATGAGTTCATAAAAATAGTTTATAAAATTGTTTGACGATTTCAGGTATAAGAAAAAAAAAACCCCAAAAAAAAGTTGCTATTTATATATATAATTTTTTTTTTAAGTTAGGTTAAAAGATTTAAAATTTTATCGACATAAACCTACAATATTCTGTGTACCTATCATATTACATTCCCATCTAGCGCAATAGCAGATCTATAGCTTTAGAAGGGAAAGTATTATAATCGTTCCAATTTGGACATATGTGGTTTTCACTGGATCTTTACTTCTTGACACTTAAGGAACCCAAAAACTCAGAAAAACCGGATGAAAATTTTACGGATGTTCGTAGTATGTACGAATGTGTGTTCGATCGATGTCGCACCCTAAATCTGCTTATATCTGCAGAACTGCTCGAGTGATTTTGACTAAATTTGGTCGAGTTACTTCTATATAAGGGGCATTGATACCATTAACTTTTCAATTTAAAAGGTCATGGTGGTGAGGTTGTAGAGTAGGAGGCTGTAGAGGCTCATTCGTTTAGAATGAGCTTCTGCCTATAACGACCTCATACTGCCATTTCCTTGAATCTTATTATAATAGACTTTCATAGTTCATTGTAATAATTACAATTAGGTTCGTTATGATGAAATGAATAATACATATAGAAAAAGACTACATTAAATTTACAATATTTTGGAAGACTAAAAAACTACTTTCCCTGTGTATATACAATCTCTCTGTTTATATTAATATCAATACTTTCTCTTTTTTATGTAGTCTAACAACCAAGAAAATAAAACTGTAACTCTCGAAAAACTATGCCCAAATTTTTACAATTTTATGTTGTTTATTATATATCACAATCATAACAACACTTTGTAAGTGAGCTGGTTCGAGGAATAAGTTATTATTACAAAATGGAATTTTGAAGAATAACAAACATCCATTAGTATTTAATTGGGAAGTTTATGAATGAAATGACATTTTCTGATCAAAATATTTTGGTACAAATGAGGATGAAATGCAATTGACATGAGAGTTAAAAGTTAAAACTTTAATTACGAGGGTTATTTTTTTTTCAAGGTCCGATCGGTCATGAAATTAAAGCACAATGAAAATAACATTTTTTTTATTTGTAACAAGTTTTTACATAGTTACGCTATTTCTCTACATAGTCGCCACTCCGATTTAGAGGTTTGTCATAGCGTGGTACTAACTTTCCAATACCCTCGTCATAGAACGGAGCCGCCTGTATTTTCAGCCATGTTTCTACGCTGGTCTGCAGCTCGATGTCGGTGCCAAAATGTTGTCCTCCTAGCCAGGGTTACATGTGAGCAAAGTGGTGAAAATCGGATGGAGTCAAGTCCGGGCTGTATGGTGGGTGATTAAACACTTCCCAACGAAAGCGCTGCAGGAGCTTCTTTGTTACAGCTGCAGTGTGCGGTCGAGCATTGTCATGGAGAAAGACAATGCCTGATGACAACATTCCTCTGCTCTTATTCTGAATTGCCCTTCGTAGACGTTGAAGAGTCACGCAGAATGAGGCTAAAGTGATTTTCGTGCCACGTTCTATGAATTCCACCAAGAGAACCCCATTCCGGTCCCAGAACACAGTAGCCATACAATTTCAGTTGGAGAAGGTTCACTTGAACTTCTGTGGTTTACTGGGAGAATGAGAATGCATCCGTTATTTGGATTGTTCTTTTGTTTCTTCAATTTCGAAATGGACCCATGTCTCGTCCCCTGTGACAATTTTGTTCAAAAAATCTTCTCCTTCATTGTGGTAGCGCTGGACAAACGATAGGGAGGCGTCCATACTCATTGTTTTGTGATGGTCGGACTGCATCTTGGGAACCCATCTCGTTCACAGTATGCGCTACTGAAGTCTCTCACTTACAATGGTGTAGAGAGCTGACCTTGAAATTTCAGGAAACGAATCACTCAATACAGAAATTGTGAACTGACGATTTTCTCGAATTGCCTCATCCACTCGCTCAACGAGATCATCGGTTCATCCACTCGCTTCCACCTGAATCATGAACATCTCTGTACGTCCTGCTTTAAAGTTCCTGCACCATTGTCGCTCTTTGCTGTCACTCATTGAAGTTTCACCGTACACATTACTTATTCGTCGATGAATTTCAGCTGCATTACACCCCTCAGCCTGAAGAAATCTAATTACCGCACGCCCTTCACACTTGACGGAAGATGCTATTGTTGTAGGCATGTTTACGTGCTAGCTGCGTGTTCAGAACAAAACGAAATGACGCGACGCGATTGAAGGCCATACTTGAGACCGTACGTAACACATATGCACAAAGGTTCATCTGATTTTTGCGCGGGTTTTTATTTCGCGAACGATTGAACCTTGAAAAAAAATAACCCTCGTATAATAAAAAAAACTGGCTATATAATTTAACATCATTCTATTTTATTCTTTGCCAAATCAGTAGGAAAATATTTGAAATTATACAGCTGATTGTATATATTTCGAAAGAAGAAATTATAGTGGTTTAAATTTTTTTTCAAAGATATATATTTATATTGGTTTCAAATAACTAATATCTATGAATTAATAAATATTTCTTGCGCAAGAGAATCCCGTAAATGACTGTTTTACATTAGTTTATGATAAATGGTAAATTTCTTCGATATTAACTCTTACAAGTATATATTACACGCATAAACCTGTTTGGTTATGAAATGGTTTGCGGAATTCTTCGTTCATATATCATACGGGTTTATGTTACGCAGTCGTTATGATGAAAAGAGATAGAAAATAAGGAATAGAAAGAGAGGAAAATATAAATAATATAGAGAGTGATATTTCTGACTGACGTGTGATGGTAAGAGATGAATCGATGTGGTAGTGAAAGACCATAAGTTTTGATGTTTAAAATGAGAGAATAAGAAAATATGTATGTATTTGTGGGCGTACGCGTGCGTGAATATTCGTTGAATTTATATGAGAAAGAGACAAGCCTATGAAGTGAGAATTCATCTCCACCTTAACCATAACCATCCATTCTCCTCTTCCTTCACAATCTTTTAGTAAATCGTGATCAGTTCTGACAACTTTAGTTTGATGAAAATTCAACAGTTCAACCACTGAATTACATACCCCTTCGTAATTCTCATTTACATAACTTTACATAAAAACAAAGCATCTATTCAATAATCTAATATCCGTCAACTTATTTACAACATGGTAATAATAATGTAGTTGCAATGAACGGGTTAAAATATAAAATCATAAATCGATATTTTCTTCTTACGCTGTTATAAAAAACAGCATATTGTAAAAGTATTCATAAAAGATGAGTGTATACAACACACTAAAACTGATTATTTTGAGAATCATTATTGATGACTTCGCTAGAAAAAGAAAATTAAAATAAAAAATTTGCGTTTGTTGTTTTTTTAATGTATATAAAATAATAACGATTGAATGTAAAACGCAAGTAGCTTTTTTCAATTTTTAAGCTGTTTTCTTCTATTATTGTACTTGTTATAAATATAATTATGTGTATTTTTATTTATTTGTTTATTTTCAGTGATGTTTTTTGTTTTTTTGTTTTTTTTTTCTTTCCGTAGGGGAAGGAAAAAGCTCTGCCAGCCGCCGTCAGGCCCTCACTGAATGCAGTGCGGGACTCTCACCCGCTAAAAACCCTCCCCTCTTATCATACAGGGGCCGGATCTAAGCCATATGGCATGTACAGGCCCTGCATGATCACCCAGGCATTCTACTATCCGAATCTGTATGACCGGAAGGCGTACCCAGAGGGTGATCGACGACTCCCAGGAGCCCCCGCCGCCCACCACCAGAAGCTGGCCTTCCTTGATCACCCATCATCGAACTCCAAGTCTCTATAGATTCGCATCTGCTCAGCCTGCCATCGCCTCTCTTCATCGGCCTTCTCTCCTATCACTGATGTGATTGTAGTCAAGATACATTCCCATCTGTTGCTATTGCTGAGCATCACCTCGATTATATTGTTGGCGCCCTTCACACCCTGATCCTCGAGCACTTCTCTTAAGTTGGGCCATCTAGGGAAAAAAACACCACATTCTCTGCTGTATCCAGTCCGCCGCAATCGTGAAAGCGACTTGTATGGCATCTGCCCATCCTGTAATTTTCAGTAATGTTAAGTTTAATAAATCTCAATATTTTTAATGAATAATTTCTTAAAGAATGATCAGAAATACGCCTATACCTTAATTATTTTGTTCCTCATATACAAAATTAATTTCAGCTGATTTACTTACTGGTAAGAAAAGGATGAAAACTCTATCTTAATACAACAAACAGAAACAATTACTAATCTATTGTTTATTCCTAATTTGTTTAATGATAAACAAGAATCTTGTAAAGTGTGAAAACAAATATCAAAAACATGACCGGGATCCCTCTGTTTCCGGATGAGATAGAGGGATGGTATTATTCTTCCACAAAAAATGAATAATTATAATAAGCTAAGCTTATAAATTAAACTAAGAATGCTTAAATGATTACTTGACTTGATAAAGTGGTGACAAACTTCTCTGTCTTCCTTATAGATATTTTTTATGGATTTTTTTTTTAGAGTTCCTAAAAACGGGCCATAATTAAAACGAATTGATTTTTTAATTCATTATAAAACAACTGAAATTTTTAGTTAGATACTAGTTAACACAAAATTTAAACGAATGTAACATAAAGGTTAAAGGAGAATACTCAAGAAAAAAGGTTTCTTTCGAACAGATTCGATGTAATGCATACCGCAAGGCATACTGAATTTTCTCATGATTAACACTAATTAAAATAAAAACGTTGATTCATACCAAAGTTATTGCAATAACTATTAAAAAGAAATCTTGTATCTAAATGTAATATTGATTTAATCCAAATCAAAATGATGATCTATTGGATTGGTTGGGTGATCGTCGGGGAGAAGAAGCAGAATTCAATGTTAACACCAGCTACTTATCATTTCAATAAAATACGTATAACAGCAAACACTATTCGAGCATTAATTTTTTAATCAAGCAGTGATAAAAAAATACAAATTGAAAAGGGACATGTTTTAATTTCCCTTTGTATTTCTGGAATTTAGGAACCATATCAAATGCATAATGCTTTTCCACATTATTATCTTTATTAACACAAATAAAACAGCAAAAATTATAATAATTTTATTAAATATCAAATAATATAATTTACACATTAATAAAAAAAAAAAAAAACATAAGCTAAATATAAATTTTACGGGAGAAAAAATACATTTTAAATAAAATATACTACTTTTAAATATATATTATAACCTCCCTGTGAAAGCAGAATATCTGTTGAAGGTTATTAACTGATTAATAATTGATATGGCCTGAAAAATATGAACTTCAAGTTTTTGTTCTTCAGGTATACTAGTATTTGAGTTCGGCTGCCCTATAAGCACAGCCGAATAGAAAGCTGTAATTTTTTAAGAAATACATTTTCATTTATTCGCCACTTGAAAAAATTACGCAGGTTTTTCTTAGATAAACTATTTCGGTAGTGAATAATCTCGTAATTTGATTTCCAGGGTAAAGACTGTCTACTCAAATGTATAAATTTCTCGATATTAGAAACCATAATTAAATCACTACAGAATATGAAATTCCTATCATTCTGTACCTTTGAGCGAGAAATATAAAAATTTTAAATTGAAGTGGCAACTTAAAAATATGTTAATGTTACATTCATAATAGGTTGAAAATGGTTGTTATTTAGGCAGATTATTACAAATATTGAGTAAAGTGGAGTTAGTAAAATATTAATTCTGTTTTTATCACTTACTGCTTTAATTTATTGCACTGATAAATATAATTTTTGTTTCCTAACATGTGAAACATGATTTTAATCTGTCTTTTGATGCTGAAAACTATTATGAACTCAGAATATTTCTATCACGCACCAATTTTGAACAATTTTTAAATTTTAACTAAAGGAATTTTTTTCATTTTTCAACAAACAATTACCATTTTAAGTTCCTATATTGTATTTTGCTAGCTCATTTTTTATTGTTTGACTTTGTTAACATAATTTGTAAGCTACAAATAAAAAATACTATACAAAGAATTAAATCACATCATAGTCGCATATTATGACGCTATATCTAATACTGAAGAGTGAGCCTTCATGAACAAGATAATTCCTGTCAGTGCAGGTCAAAACATGTAGCTGAAAACACAGCTGTGTTGTTTGTATTAAGCACTGGATTTAGGAATGAATTAAATTTGATCAGTCTTATTGCTCTCTTAAGTTTAACAGTGCACTTTCATAATCCCTCGAAATTGTGTAAATGATATGGATGCCTTTTGTTATATATGTGATGAGTTTACCAATCAAATAGAAAAAAAACATTACAACTTTAATTAAAAACGGATGTCATTAGTACTTTCAGGGTAAAATTTTTGATCAGGATAAGACGTAGACTCCTCTTTTAGTATGCACTAATTACTCTGTATATTTATGAGGATGGCTGAAAAGTACACGGAAGCCATTGCCATTTGGTGTAGCTATGGTTTGGCGTGAACCAAAGGGTCGTGTATCCGATTGTTAATTTTGTTTAACAAGTGTGTCTGGATTTTCTATAATACTAAACATACTATAAAATATCCTTCATTCAATTCTGAAATCAGGCCCGTACCTCATAGTAAAATTATTCCAGTTCCTGAGCCACCTGTGAATGTATGTTTCGAAAGCAGCGATGAAGAATCAGGCAGTACTGAAGAAGATAACAATAATTTTGATTTTGAATTATCTTCCAGTAAGCTACTATCACAAGGTGAATTAAATGACTCGGTTAGGGATTTAAATTTATCGAAAAATCATGTTAAACTGTTAGAATTATGACTGCAAGGATGGAATTTATATTAAAAAAAAATACAAACATTTCAGGCTTCCGAAGCCGACAAAAAGAACTTTCTCAGCACGTCATTAAAGAAAATAATTTGGTTTATTGCGTAAATGTTTATGACCTTATGTTGCACTATAGACAAGTTCATAAACCTGAGGACTAAAGCCTTTGGATAGATTCGTCCAAGTACAGTTTAAAAGTGGTTCTACTACATAACGTTAACAAATATCCTTCAATACCAATCGCTTATGGTATTAAACTGAAAGAGCCATACGATGTGATGAAAGACGTTCTTGAAAAAATAAATTATAAAAAAAAATAGCTGGAACATATGTGGTGATTTGAAAGTTATAGCTATTTTGTAACCCATGCAGTTAGGCTATACTAAATGTATGTGTTATCTTTACGAATGGGACAGTCGAGCTAGGAATAAAAATTACGTTACCAGAGAGTGGAGGAAACGAGAAAACTTCACTCTAAATGGGAAAAATATTATTCATGAGCCCTCAGTTGAACTGAAAAAATATTTTATTCCCTCTCAATATCAAGTTGGACTAATGAAACATTTTTTAAAAGCAATGAAGAAGGATAGTCCCGGATTTTTGTACATCAGCCAGAAATTTCCGAATGCAAGTGAACGAAAAATTAAAGAAGGAATATTTGTTGGTCCTCAAAAATGAGAGTTGGTCAATGATGATGTATTTAGCTCAATGTTAAATAATTGTAGAAAGTATAGCTTGGGTTGGATTTAAAGACGTATGCAAAATGTTTCTCGGCAAAAAAATTCGACAAGTACCACGATATTGTTAATCAACTTTTAACTTCATACAGAGCTATGGGATGTATTATGTCTTTGAAAATATATTTCCTCCACTCACATCTAAATTTTTTCCCGGACAATCACAATTTTTTCCCGGACAATTACTGTTCGGGATGTGTCTGATACTAATTATAAAAAAAACATCACCAAAATCATTCTAACACAGGTATGGCCATAAAAAATTATAAATATTACAGATTTTAACTATATTTTCCCTTAATTTTTTTTTTGAAGCAGAATTTATTTAAAACTAAGGGTGATAAAAAAATTGTATTTACAAATTTAAGTATGTAAAAGCATTTCAAGAAATGGTATCACACTTAGAGAAACATTAATAAACCTTTTTTTGTCTATCAGTGTTTACTTCCTTAATTATTTTCAGAAATTTCTGCTTCATCAGAATTATTATTTTTTTCTAAATTTAAAACAAAATGATTAAAATGTGCAATTAAATAAAAAACTAAAACTGTAAAGAATTTTTTTTCATACAAAAGTTTTAAAAATGGTATATTATATACTTACTATTTATAATTGTATATTACCTGAAGTAATACAATTACTGATACAATAAACATTCAACTCCGTAATTTTAATGTTTTTATTAATTAAAATCATTCTGGTGAAATAGTGATGTCTATGACAATAATTTACGCAGATAAGGAATAAAGCGTAAAAAAGTAAATATTTAATAAAAAATTCTAAGAACGTTTTGCTAAAGATAGGAAAGGTTTGCTAAGAACGGATAGCGTTATTGAAGGAGACAAGAAAAAAGAAATTAACTGGTATCAAACATATATTTAGGAGATAAATAAATCGTTTATTATATTTGTAAAGAGTTCGAAAACAGACTGTAAATTCAATTAACAACAGAGAAATACAAATAGTAAAAAAATAAATGAAAGCAAGAAATAGATTTTTATGAAATTGTGATATTGTTATTTATTGTGATTTTTTTTATAGAAGTATTTATAAAATTGTAAACGCGAGTAAAATTAGAAATGGAGGGCTTTTTTCGATGAAGTTAGAAGTTTGGTATTTTCTAACCTTTGAAACAGAAGCTATACGAAAGATGTAAGAAGCAAAGAAGTAAGTATTTCTTTAAGGAAAAAAGCTTTAGAAAATGTAAAAGGATTATCAAAATAAAACAGATCTCGATTGAACTGAGGAAGAGATTGCCAAGTGCCCTGTGTAGAGTTGTTTATTTAATATAGCTGGTCTCAAAGAAGAAAGAAAAATTCTACGAGGAAGCAACGATAATTTTATTTTGTATTAGTGAAAGATTGTCTTATGCAGATTGGTTGTGTAGTTTTTAATATAAGTATAAGAAATGATAATGTGTTAAAACAACACATTAAACCAAAAATATTGGTAAAAAAAAAAGAAATATTAAAAAAAAAACTTTTATTTGACTAATATTAATATTAACATTAATAAAAAAGGAAACAAATTAGAAAAACCCTCTAAAAAGTAAAAAATAAGAATTAAATCAAATTAAGAATTTTAAACAAAAAAATATAATATATTAACAAATATAAAAATGCACTGAAAAGTAAAAAAATAAATTATATAAATATCTAATAAATAACCAATAAATAAATGTAATAATTATTCAATTTAAAAATTAAAAGTAATAAAAATATTTAGTTAAAAAAAGCGTGGCGCAGTTTTTATAATTTATTTAAAATAAAACAACACTTATTTTTACAACAATTAGTCTTCATTTTCATTTTTAATAACGACGCGAGGAGGCGGAAAGGTCTGCTGGAACCTCCCTAGTTGAGACTGACTAGCTATAAGTAACAATCTAGGAAAATGCCCCCGCTCGCTTTCTTTGTACGTGTTCTCACATAGTTGAAGTTCATCTTCGAATTCTGCTTGTAATCTAAGCCAAATTGAACGCATTCTTTCCGCTAAAACTTTAATTTTAATTATTTATGAATTTTAATTTAATGAATTCATAATTACGATTACAATTATAATAATGATAATAATTAATAATTTTTCAGATTACCGTCAAAATGTAATAACTTTGTGCAAGATTTCTAAATTTAATTTTTATTCTTAATCTTATTAACCCTTAAAGGTCATCTCGGTGCAAATTTGAACCATCAAAAAATTAAAACTTCAGTTATTTTATTACAGATAAATAAAGTATATACATATACTAAACAACCTCATTAAACAAAAAATATATTTTAAAATACAGCAAATGTCTATAAATACTTATTCGAAAAGATTGTTATAAAACCGGCGCCACGATTTTATTTAACTAAATATTTTCGTTACTTTTAATTTAAAAATTGTACAATTATTACATTTATTTATTGGTTATTTATCAGATATTTATATAATTTATTTTTTAATTTTCAGTCCATTTTTATATTTGTTAATATATTACATTTTATTTTAAATTCTCAATTTGATTTAGTTCTTATTTTTTTACTTATTAGAGGGTTTTTCTAATTTGTTTCCTTTTTTAATTAATGTTAATATTAATATTAGTTAAATAAAAGGTTTTTTAAAAAATAATTTTTTATATGTAATCAAATATATTTTTGTAATTTTTTTTTTGTATGTTTTTTAAGACTAAAAAAAACTACATTCCTGTCGTAAATATGGCTTATCAAATCAAACATGCCATTTTTTTCAAATTTGAAAAAAACATTCCCAAATGAAAAAATAAATCTAATTAAAAGTGATTATTAATTGTAAATATTTCGCCCAGTAACACCCAAATCGGGTGAAGAATGAGGAGATGTTTTTTTCTTTATATATTGAACTAAGAATTAAATGAAATTGAGAATTTTCATTACTTTTAATTTTAAAATTTAATAATTATTACATTTATTTATTTTTTATTTATTAGATATTTATATAATTTATTTTTTTACTTTTCAGTGCATTTTTATATTTGTTAATATATTATATTTTTTTGTTTAAAATTCTCAATTTGATTTAATTCTTATTTTTTAGTTTTTAGAGGGTTTTTCTTATTTGTTTCCTTTTTTTTTATTAATGTTAATATTAATATTAGTTAAATAAAAGCTTTTTTTAAACATTATTTTTTATATGTAATCAAATATATTTTTGTAATTTTTTTTGTTTTTTTGTATTTTTTAAGACTAAAAATAAAAGCTTTTAAAAAAGTAAAAATATTTTTTTTTACACATGGAAGTTACATACGTGTACCAAATTTCAATCATTTTCATACGATAGTTCATGAGAAATGACAATTTTCAACTAAATGCATGAATTTAGCGTAGTGGTAGCGCGTGGGGGCGTGGGGGTGGGACATATCAAATTCCGACACCGTAGTGCTATATTGTCATCGAAGTTACATACGTGTACCAAATTTCATTGATTTTCATACGATAGATCAAAAGATATAACAGTTGCAAGATTTGATTATTCCTAAAGCTAGTTAAATAAAGGTTTTTAAAAAATTGTGTTTTTTTATCTTATTTCCATTATTATGCTGTCCTGATTGTAGTTTTATTTAGGTAGATTGATGAATAATAAATTGTAACATGCACTCCCATAATTAAGTTCAACAATAAGTATATATACTCGTAATATAAAAGTAGCGTTTCCCCCGTCACGGTTTCTGACGCGATATCAATTGGACTTCATCCACAATATTTTTTTAATAGCAAACTTAAATACTTATAAACGAAATTATGAACTTTAAATACTTATAAATGAAAATGATATAATAAAGATATTTTTTTTAAGATTTGAAAGTGTTTTTAGATCAGTGGCTATGTTGGTTGAGCTACCGATCGACATACACCGTCGCAACCCTTAAAAAAATGAATTCAAAAAACCTGAAAATGGTTTTTAGAAATTTATCTGAAGATTATTTGTAAGCCCCAATCTAATGATTATGTCGTTTAGTATAATCGAGAATGCGACAAGTTTGTGATCATTGTACAAATTTGTTTTACATTTCTGCACCCATTCAAGATCTAATTTCGAAAAATTTTAAAAATGATTTTTAAATATTTACATGAAAATTACATACAGAAATAATCAAATTGATATCTTCATTTGTTACAGAAAAATTACAAAAAAAGGCCAGGTTTAAAAATAATTCAAAATTTATTTTAACCCTTTATCCACGGAATTTCCAACAAACTACAATTTGATTTTTAGATATTTACATAAAGGTTACACGCACTAAAAATCAATTTACTAACTTTCTTATACCGTGAAAACAAAAAACCAATATAATTCTTTGTTACCTTATTTTAACCCTTTAAACTCGGAATTTCAAAAATTCTTTCCTAATTGTGCACTTACATCGTAAGAAGAACATGGATACCAATTTTCATCAAATTATCTTCAGTAGTTTTTCCTGGGCTTGATGAATGAATCAGTGGGACAAGTTGCTTTATTGATACATGCAACTTGTCGTGAGTCATTCATATTCAACGCCCAGCAAAGACTACTGAAGATAGATTGATAGATTAATAAAAATTTTAATTGACGTTCTTCTTACGGTGTAAGTGCCCACTGAAAATGTTTTATTGAAATTCCGAGTTTAAAGGGTTAAAATAGAGTAGTAATAAATAAACTTTACAATTTTTAGATTTTCTTAGTAAGTTTTGTTGTGAAGATATCAACTTGATTTTTATGCGTGCAATCTTTATTTAGATTTCTAAAAACCAATTTCTAGGTTTTGAATTTCTGAGTTTAAAGGGTTTAAGTGGATTTTTAAATTTTTTATTTAAATCGAGCTATTTTTTTAATTTATCGGTAAAAATGGAGATATCAACTTATTTTTGTTGAGTGTAATCTTCTATTGAATATCTAAAACCAATTTAAAGATTTTTGAAATTCAACCTTGAATGTAGTGAAGAAAGGTAATAAAATCTTGAACTACGATTTTAGATTTTTTTAAATTTCTACTATATTAAACGACACATATAGTAGATTTAGGCTTGCAAACACTCTTCAGATAAATATCTAAAACCCGTTTTCATTTTTTTTTAATTTAGATTTTTTCCTGTCCTGGAGGTTCAATACAACCATGTCACTGTTACTGTATGTGCTACGCAAATGGCTGTACCTGTTTCTGGTTACTTGACTGCGTCGGGAAACGCAAAAAACCATATGGCGCGGGCGAAGCCGCGATGGGGATTCTAGTTTTTTATAAAATATTAATTAATCAAATAACATCAATTAATAATTAAATTATAACAAAAAAAATTAATAAAATTATTTGAAATGTAAGTAGTACACAGTGTTTTTTAATTTAACAATAAATAGTATATGTACTGCCGAAGCAAGTACAAAAACGATTGAAAAATGTGTCAACGATTCGGACACACAGCAGCTAGATGTGAAGCGCAGGAAATATGTATATGTGGAGAAAAAACACATGAGGGGGACCCATGTAAAGACCCTCCGACCTGCGTTAACTGTAAAGGGCATCACAATTGTCGTTCAAGAAACTGCCCTAAATATAAATTAGAAACAGCGATTCAGGAAGTTAAAACGCTTCAGAAGGTCAGTTATCCTGAAGCGAAGAAAATTGTTAATCAGCGTACACCACGACCATCGACTTCTTACGCAGAAGCAGCGGCTGCCCCTTCCACATCTAAAGTTAATGTGGAGCAGTTGCTTAACACGATAGCTCCAAGTCTTGCGACGATGATTGAAAGAATCATTGAGTCAAAGATTGAGTCGACTCATCAGAGAAAACAAAGTAAAGATGAGAATGCTCATTCCCGGACTGACGCCGTTGACATCAGAGACGTACCAGCACAGTTTAAATCAACAGCTAAACCTGCGATTATTAAGCCACCAACTGAAGTAAAAATAAAAAAATATTGACTTATCTAGCAAAGAGAAACGGATCACTCCGTCGTCTAGTCACAAGCTTAAAGAAATTGTGACAAGAAAATCTAAATCTACGGAAATGGAGGTGCAAGTTATTATTGAGAAACCACCAGACGTAGAGAATATAAAACCTGTACCAATAGAGCCTCCAAAAGCGCGAAGATCAGCTTCGGTGAGAGCATCTATTTCAGCTGGACCCAGTACTGCAGTAGAGATAGAGTCCGGCTCATCCGCCGCGGAGAGTGCATCGCTTATTAGTTTAGATTCCCTAGCAAAGATGCTAACAGCACCGACGAAACTTTCATCAACTGACGTCAGCCGCAGAACGTCACTGGCATCCGAAAGAGAGGAAGACGATGCCATGTCTGAGGCCTCAGATACGCTGTCATCAGAGGTTGAGACCGTCAGAAGAATGGAGAAACGATGCAAGAGAGGATGGCCGAAAGGAAAGTCTAAAAAGTAATATTCTGGATTCGAAGTTAGAAGAACGTAAATTTTTGAACATTTTTGATTCATAAGAATGTGAATAATTGAACCTTTTTTTTTTCTTTTTTTTTGAAGTGTGATGGGGCTAATGACCAAAGTAGTAGATGCCCCTAAAAACCTCAGAAAAAAAAAATAGTGAACAAGGATTAATAACTTAGAAATTATGGAAGAGTATTTCATGATAGTAATTACAAAATGTTCTTGTGTGATATTTATATCAGAGAATTCTTTAATTCTTTTTTATTTTTTTTGTCACATTATACATATAAAAAATACTACAAGAATAAAAATCAAACCATACCAACCTTACAACGGAAAAATTAATAGTGAAATAGATTCTTGTTCCCTTCCTAAGTGACCCAAATATCGTTTTTGTAATTCAATATTCCGAAAAAAAAAAAGGTGATTGTCTTGTCTAATGTATTGTAACCATTCAATGTTCATGATAGAGATCATTTATGCAATGATCATCCGTAATGCTCTGACAGAAATATTTTGTATCTCAGGCTCTTCTTTACAAAAGTGTAACCCATAAAAAAAAAATTAAATATAAACCAAAATAGTTTACTGTGTTTTGTTGCGCAGAAATTTATTACTCGTATATACCTTTTATAAAGTTTTTCGTAGTATGAAAAATCAAAGATAAATTATTGAACGACACTTGCAATCTTTAAAGAAAGATAATGTGTTTTAGGAATTCAAAATTAAAAAAAAAAAAACATTTCATTGATTATTTAACCAACAATGGTTGAGTATTATTGATTCAATTACTGATAAAAGTAATTTTGCCCCAATGAAACAGGTGTTCTATATTTTATAAATATTTATATAAGCCAAGTAGGCGACAAGTTGTGTTATTTGTGTATTTTAGGTGATAGGATGTATATTTCTCTCTCTTTCCCACTTTCATTCTTTCTTTTTCTTGCATTGAATTTACCTCTCTTTATCCATATGAATGTGAACAGGCGGGTGCTTGTGGATCCGTATATATGTTACTATATGGTTAAGCTTGTCTGTTTCTCTCCATGTATTTGTAAGTACTATAGAAAGAGAAAGACAAAGAGGAAAGATGGCGTTCGTTCCACGGTCTGAGTCCATTAGTGCACCTGGTCTAGAGAGTTGAGATTGATGAAGTAAAGGGCAACCTTTAATGGCAAGTCAGCCACAAACTCTTCGCTTTACCGGCTACTGAAGATTTTACAGCAAAGCTGACGTCCAACGTTTGAAGAAATGAATGTGCTCCCTATTTTTTATATTTTTCAAGAAAAAAGTTTTTAAATAAAACTAATTTTTTTTACTCAAAGGATAATATAATTATAAGCTAGAAATTTTATTACACGGTGAGAAAAAAAATTATCTTCAATAATTTAATTGAGAAAAAACCGAATTCGAATTTTATTCAAATTTTATCGAATAAAATTTAATACATTTATTTTACATATTACTTATAATTTATATTCAAACCAACAAAATTTACTAAAGAATAAGAGAAATAATGATAATTAAATTTGTTACTTCATCTTCAGTCTGTAAATTTGTTGCTTTATCTTCAGAAATGGACTTGAGCATTTTTTGTAAAAAATTTATAAAGCGGATTTTTTACGTAAAAAAAAAGTTATGAATTAACTCAAAGAATACAATTAAATGTTTAACATATCTTTTTTTCTTTTTTTTTTTTTGTCTTCAGTCATTTGGCTGGTGTGATGTAGCTCTCCAAGATTCCCTATCAAGTGCTAGTCGTTTCATTTCAGTATACCCTCTACATCCTACATCCCTTTCGTATTATATATTGGTGTACCATCTTTGTTTAACACATTATTACATTTTAATTTATGTACCCCAAAAGTTTCCTTAACTTTCCTGTATGCTCCGTCTATTTTACCAATGTTCATTTCTCTTTCCACTTCTGAACACTTTTCTTTAATCCACTCTTCTTTCGCCAGTTTGCACTTCCTGTTTATAGCATTTCTTAATTGCCGATAGTTCCTTTTACTTTCTTCATCACCAGCATTCTTATATTTTCTACGTTCATCCATCAGCTGCAATATATCGTCTGAAACCCAAGGTTTTCTACCAGTTCTCTTTATTCCGCCTAAGTTTGCTTCTGCTGATTTAAGAATTTCCTTTTTAACATTCTCCCATTCTTCTTCTACATTTTGTACCTTATCTTTTTTACTCAGACCTCTTGCGATGTCCTCCTCAAAAATCTTCTTTACCTCCTCTTCCTCAATCTTCTCTAAATTCCACCGATTCATCTGACACCTTTTCTTCAGGTTTTTAAACCCCAATCTATATTTCATTATCACCAAATTATGGTCGCTATCAATGTCTGCTCTAGGGTAAGTTTTGCAGTCAACGAGTTGATTTCTAAATCTTTGCTTAATCATGATATAATCTATCTGATACCTTGCAGTATCGCCTGGCTTTTTCCAAGTGTATATTCTTCTATTATGATTTTTAAATTGGGTGTTGGCAATTACTAAATTATACTTCGTGCAAAACTCAAGGTTTAGGTTCTGATTTTATCCTTATTACAATGATTACAATGACATATCATTACCATTTTTAATTTTTAGTCGCTTATATAGCAAATATTACTTCCTCATTGACAATACAAATAATATTCGAGTATTTTTTGGGTCTAAATATTAACTGTAATATTTAGAACCAAAAATAATATTACCTGTAATATTATTTTGGTTCTATTTATTGTTAGTACAAAGAAGTGTACATCTTGAAAAGGGCTTTGTCAAGAAATATATACAATAATCACCATAAATGTGTAAATTTTGACTTTGTTTTTCTATTTATTCTGCTGTTATATATCACCAAAGAGTTAGTGAAATATTATAGGTGTACAAAAACTTTACTTAATAAAATGTTTATTATATTTTATTATGTGTATATTGTTATAATTTAATTACATTGTAAAAATTTGTAATTTTTTATTTGAAAGATAACAAATATTTTCTCTTATTGACTAGTGACAGTGTACATTATGAACTGTTTACAAAAATTAAAAGTTATATTAACCTTTTACATATATATATTATATTCCAGCCTTTCTTATTACTAAGAAACGCAATATTAAGTATCCGTAGTAAAAGTGACGACGATAAGAGATGCTCGCTATGAAAGGAATGATACTCACTATACAATCAATTCTTGCATTGAACAAGATAAACCAATTAGTTTTTAACTTTATGATTGACTGTAGGTACACTTAATTTTAGTTGATTTTTAGTTTCATCATAATCTGGTCATTGAAGAAAATAGCATGAAACCATGTTATCTGAAAATTAATTTTTAACAGCGCCCATTGTGTCTTTAGGAGTCTCTTAACTGTTTTGGTTTTCATACAGCTGTAGCGGATATGGTGAAAATAAAGAATGACAAAAGATTAAGAAACTGAAAAAACTGACATGAGAAAAAATACTTAAAACAAGATTTAAAAAATAAAAAGATAAAAAAAGGTTTTTTAATTTTTAACGTAGACGATATTTTATAATTTAAATTTTTAATTTACTGAATAAATATGTAATTGACAATCTTTTTAAACATAAAGATAAGTTGCCCACAATAAAGTTATAATATAAAAATAACTGTAAGATTAAAAAACAAAATATATTGAGGAAAAAAATAAAGAAAGTGAACTGACTTCGTAAAATACTAAAATATGAATTAAATATTAACAAGCGACTTTCAAAAACTTTTACGTAAAATTGTATTGATTTGAGAATGAAATCATTCTCTATATATTTGTGCTAAAATATCTTGTAAAATTACTACTTCAATTATTAAAATGAAATTTTCTATGTAACCACCATTATTTTTGTTCTAACAAAAAATTATCATTGAAATCAATATATTTTCTAAAAACTAAGTTATAAACCTACTTAAAAATTTTTATTAGTGAAAACCACAGAAAACTTAAATAACATAAGCAGTAGATTTACAAAAGCGAAATTAATTTTTTAATTTCTTCTGTAGTTACTTTAATTTCGAGTATCATTTTTTTGCGTAAAATACGTAAATATTTTTGTAATAAAAATCATTAAAAACATAGGTTTTTATATTGCTTTTAGAAATGGAATGCATATTTTAAAAGGAACGATTCAAATACTGCAAATATTATAAGTTTTGGTAATTTATAAAAGCCTCGGGATTTATGATGACCGAGGAAGTAAGAGGACCAAAAATATATAAAAGAATTGAATTTTTTACTGGCCCCTGGAGCATGGCATATTGTTTCTTGTTCTTCAAAGTTGTAGCAGTTTTTTTATGTAGATGCACGATCGCCTAACGTACACTTGAGCCTTAGTGTTCTCTTCCTCACTTCTTTATTTTTATATGACCACCCCTCTTTCATTCCCTTTTTACCACCCTAGAGATTTAATTATTCTTTACTTCAAGGACTTAAGGCAAGATGAAAGCTATAATTATTTTATTTTTCTAAATTTTATTTTATTACTATATCGTTAGAAATTGTATAATAATATTAAATTTTATCGTCAAGTTTCGAAATAAATATAATTATTAAGACAAAAAATCTTATTTGTATTGTCAATTTTTTAAATTTAGCTCAGATTTGCAATTTTCAGACTGTTTTATAAGTATGTACAGTATCTTCTTTAGTCAAATCGGATTTTTATTTGCATCTTTACTTAGTTGGCTAATCTTTATAGTTTTGATGCTGAAAGTTTTTTGAAAAAAATTTGACATAAAGAAAAACAAATCTTGATTGACCCCCACTTAGGAAATTCACAGAATCGAGGCTTTAGTTAAGTACTTTTTGCAATACATCAACTGTTTTGATAATCATTTTTTTTTTTACAAAGATTACTGAAGTTGAAATTTATATTCTGTAAGACTAAATACTTGGTTTTATTTATTTATTTATATTCCTGTTTAAATTTTCAATCGCTATTGTTTATTTTATAATATATATATATATATATATATATATATGAAATGTAATTTGTACTTTTAATTACTACCTAATTTACAAACTAAAGCAAATAATTCTTTCTAGTCCACATAGTCTTCCTTGGAAAGATCAAGCCAATTCTCTTTCATTTGGTCAGTCAGTTTGATCAGTTGTTATAAATAACAGATTGTTTAATTTTTGCTATTGAATTTTTTGATATTGTATTTAGTTTCAATGTTTATTTTATAGCACATAAGTAGATGGGTTACTCGAGTAATAAGTGTATTATTCTATATATTTAATTTTTATTATATGGTACACAATTTATTTTACCCAGCGGAAAATCGATCTTTGGGTTAACCTAACATCTTCGGTAAGGGCTTCAAGATGGATCAGCCTTTAGCTTTGTCTGTCAATGAGAATTGGTCCGCAACCGGTAATTTCAGTGCAACATCATCTAGCAAACGTGGATATTTGTCAGCTTTTGGTAGAAATCCTAATTAATCGAAAGAGTAATCGGTAAATAAAGCTACAGTATTAGAATTATCAACTCTAAACAACTAATTATTTTTTTCAATGAATGTGGCAACCTAAAAAAAAAGAAAAACTTACTTGGTGAGAAAACACCAACAGATCGGCTACACTTTCATCAGGAAGGGTGAAACATCCTTTCGTACAGTAGTGAGGAACCTATATTTTTCTATTCCAATTGAGCTCATCGGAGAAGAACTTGAAAGTCACTGTTATGCAATTCATATCGTTGTCAACGTGAGGCACCGAATTACAAGAAGTCATTATCAGCTTTCATTGTAAATCTTCAGCCGAGATAACACAACAAGGAATGAATGGGTTAAATTATATCGCCAATTGCAGGATTAACATTGAGGCCCCAGAGAATCTCCAGGACTGGTGCAGTGTATGTGTTGTCAACAGTTTGGCCTGTTAAGACTTAGGGTTATTTAACTTTTAAATACTCTTATAAATGTTCACTTTTTTCTCAAGTTTAAATGTTGAAACTTTAATATTTATTTAATATAGGACTTTTAAATTTAAATAGCTTTGGCTTCGGTCGAATTCACTTCGCTCTTTACATTTCACTCTGCTCCTTCCGGTTGCACTCTGCTCCTGCGAATCAGCGGCTCCACCAACGTTATATAAGCAAGCTCTTCACTACATTAGTGCCTGTTCTACTACAGTTCTATGCCAGTCCCGTTCCAGATCTAAAATTCAGTTCTATTCCAGTCATTTCACTTATAGAAATATTAACAATTACAATGAAACAGTTATATTTAATATTATATTTTAATCGCATTCAAAAAATTAATTTTGTATATATAATATATATGTATCTTATATAAAAGAGAATGTTTTGAGTAATTCACTGACTCATAATATCAACAACGTACAACCAAAACTATTATAGGTAGAGACTTGAAATTTTCAGAGTAACTTTGTATCTTTTAGTAAGCGTGCACTAAGAAAAGATTTTGCGAAATTTTAATTTTAAGGGGTTTAAATAGATAAAAAACTAAATTTTGTGTTTACAGCGCTATCAGTTGGACGTAAAAGCAACCCACTCTATACTAAATATTTTACGATTCCATTGCAATGTTTTCGATATGCTTGTCTGCTATAGACTGAAAAACTACTGGACCGATTTACATGCGGGGACGAAAGGAGAAAGGGAAAAATCGGAAAAGGGAAGAAGTGGAAAATGGAAAAAAAGGGGAAAAGTAAAAACGGGAAAAGAAAATAGAAAGGGAAAAGATAAAAAAAAAGAGGTAAGAGGAAGGGAGATAGGGAAATGAGGAAGAGGAAGGGGATTAAATACATTTAATTAAAATTTAATTTAAAAAAATATATATTAAATTAAATTTAAAATAAATAAATAATTACATTAAAATAAGTTAAAAAATTAGAATATGTAAAATAAATAATTGAAGATGTCAGATGCAAAAAAAAATTGGTTGAGATTAAATGCGTAGGTAAAGCATGGAGATGAAGTAATTCATTACATCTGTCAAATAAGTAATATTAATACACTGTGCGCGCGCAGAACAATAGAATGAGTGTGTTAGTGCTCCAGAAGAATGCCGTTAAATTTTACAGCTGTATTTCTCTGTTTAAAATAATGAAAAAAGTTCATAATAAACATGTCCGCAAAAAGCTTTCTTTTTAAATAAGGAATAACAAAAAATTTTACCATGATTTCTGCTTAGCGGTAAAATGAACCTTTACCGAAATTCATCGAAAAACTTCTGGAATTGAAAAACGGGGAAGAAGGGAGAAAGGGAAAAATCGGAAAAGGGAAAAGAAGGAAGAAGGGGAAAATGGTAAAAAACTTAAAGAGGTTAATGGGAAAAAAGAAAAACGGAAAAATGAAATTGAAACGGAAAATAGAAAAGAGGAAGGGGAAAACGGAAATGGGGGATGAGGGAGGGGAAAGGGAAGTAAGGGAAAGAGAAACCGAATAAAACGGGAAGGGAGACCGAAGCGAGGCATGACCCTCTGATCGTCACGGGAGACGCAAGTAACCATAGAGCACGGGCGAAGCCGTGCCTATGCCGGCAGCCGGGGATGCCAAATTTGGGATTGTAATACATTTTTATCTTTATTAGACTTTTATATTGAACTACTTTAATTCATTCATAAAATTGATTGGTCTAACAAATATTTTCAATTGTCTTATCTTCCTCTTTTTGTTATCCTTTATTTAAATTTTGGGCAACAATCCATTCTTTATCGTATATTCCTTCACTATTTTTCATAAAAAATTTTATTTACCGTTTTATCAGGATTTTATGAAAGTGTAAATATAATATTGTTGATTAAATGTTTTTTATTTATAAAACAATAAGTTTGCTATTAAAAAAGCATTGTGAGTGAAGCTACATCTATATTGCGGGTGAAATAGCGATGTGGTACGCTAGTATATACAAATAATATTTCGATCTCAATAAAATATTTATAAAAACAAGAACTCTAGACTTAAATTATTAAAAGAATCAGCGCCGAACTTCAACACAGCCATACGAAAACAATTGTATGCGGCCTTATCGAAGTGTAAAATGCTATGAAGGATATAGGACTGTTGACTGCACAAATGAGAGGAACACTCCAGCTGCTTGCGTGCTATTCCATTATAACCGTCGGGTAAAGAAACGGAAATGTAAGGTTTACCAATGATCATAAGAGAAAACAGCAAAGATTACATCGACTAGGAGACTAACTACTTCCTATAGGAAATGCAGAAGGGGAGTCTGCTCTTCAGTTTGGATAATGTAACCTTCCCATCATTAGGGAATTCTTTAACTCATCCACGATCTTATACTGCGGCTTCTGACCACGATGTCCAAAATATTTGTGAGCACAGGCTAGGTGAGCTAACATCTAATACAGATTGGATATTAGTTTTGTTTCTCGTGGATGAAATAGGAAACCTAATAGGACTTCTTATGAAAGTGATTACCAAAATCTAATATTAATAAAAAACTAGCAATAACTAATATTAATAGCACAGCAGGTTGGAGAAAAGACTAAAAGCTTCATTGCTTAGTGAATCCTTCGGTACTGCTTTCGGAAATTTATTTCTATGTACTGGACTAACCATTCCCATGAGAGAGACGGAGCACACGAAGTCACCGCTTTTATAGTTATAGAAGTCATAAATCTTCATCAACTGCTGGAGTACAGAATAAATCACATTCAGGTGAGCTCAGTAGAGATCCATTTTGGCGTGGATCGCTTAGAGAATCTGCTGTATATGGTTCTAGATACTTGAAGACGGTTGCCTCTTTCTTTGATTTTTTATCAATTCTTGGTTCATGTTTCATTGTGGGTGGCGATTAGAATGTTAAGCATCGCTCTGGAGATCTCGACTAATTTCATCTAGAAGCAGGGCTATAAAGGACGTTATTAGCATGCATCTGAATTCGATCTCCCAATTGCAGTCTACCAACTGGCCGTCGAATCATAATAAGATACCTGATTTGTTGGTATTTTTTGCTTCCTTTGGAATTTTGCGGATATAAATTGAAATTGAAAACAACTTCGATTCAACATCTGACCACTCAGCTGTTTTTTCTGACTGTCAAGCACATTAGTAATTAATAAGGCGGTGTCACTAGCACTCCACAACAACATAACAGACTAGAATTCCTACCGGAGTTGGATTAAGGATGAGTTGATAGTACCTGTTTGGTTGAGATCCTCCGATGATATCGACAGTACAACGCAATACTTGAACTCAATCCTACACAAAACTGGTTGAAGAAGAAAATCGGAGGGTAAACCTTAGAGTCGAATGAATAGGTAAAATCGAACCGCGAGGCATTCACGATGAAGAGAGGTGACTGTTTACGGTTCCACCTTGATGGCGTTGTAATTCTGCAAACTGAGAGTGCGATGTACCTAGGTCTACATTTCGTCTGACGACTAAGTGGAAAGTTCATGTAAGGGAAGATAAGGCAATTTGAGATAAAGTTCAAGGAAATATTCCGGTTGTTGAGCAGAGATTCTCTGTTATCTTTATCTAATAAGCTGCTGGTGAACTCAAAAATTCTAAAACCTATCTGAACGTATGAGATCCAAAAATGAGGTCTAGCAAACAAGTCTATTGTCAAAATATTACAACGGTTTCAAAATAAATTAGTGATTGCTGTAACAGAGGCACCGTGGAGTGCAAAAAACAATGAAATACACGAATATTTTGGTTTACGATACTCAGAGAGAAAATACAACGTTTCAGTTCAAAGTACAAACTGAAACTTAACAACCACGTGAATTAATTAGCTATGAATCTCTTAAACAACGTTAATGAAATTGCAAGATAAAACGGCTAAAAACGTTATGGACCTTATTGATTCTTATACTGTCTTAAGTGTAACTTCAACTGTGAGTGCTGTGCATTATCTCTGAGTTTTATTTCAAATTTATTACATATTCTTTTCTGTTTCTTTTTTCTAATTAATCCATCGTTTTTATTGTTATTTATACTTCTTTTTTTTTACTTTTTCTTGTATTATCATTAGGTGGTTAAATGTGTTCATAATTACGTAGTGTATGTGCTGCTTGCCGCAAAAGTATTTTGTAATACTAGTATGTATCATGTGATTACGAATGTAATCCAATTTACGCAAGGCAAATTAATGTAATCGGTTGTAAGTAAATTTTGAAACTAAAATAAAAATTGGTAAGGTTTTTAAAGGTATGTAATATGCAAAATAATCAGTCATTTTGTATTAAGTTGGAATTACTTTGAGGCTTTTAATATCATGAAATTAAGATTTTTTGGGGGGATTATTGACTGACATAATTTCATGTATTATATATTTATATTCATAAAACACATTTTAAATAATAATATTTTATGGTACGATTTAATGATATTAATTGAATATAGGGGTAAAATAAAAATACGTCCTTGATTTTTGGTCTCATGCTTCAGTAAAAAGTAAAACCGGTTTTGAAAATGAACTACTCGAAAATGTTATTATTTTAATTTAAATATATTTATGAAAACTACTTAAGCTCCAAAGATTTACGGGACAAAGGCCCCATCACTACAACATTATTAACTTTTTATAAATTTTTTTTTGTCTTCAGTCATTTGACTGGTTTAATGTAGCTCTCCAAGATTCCCTATCTAGTGCTAGTCGTTTCATTTCGGTATACCCCCTACAATCTACATCCCTAACAATTTGTTTTACATATTCCAAACGTGGCCTGCCTACATAATTTTTTCCTTCTACCTGTCCTTCCAATATTAAAGCGACTATTCCAGGATGCCTTAGAATGTGGCCTATAAGTCTGTCTCTTCTTTTAATTATATTTTTCCAAATGCTTCTTTCTTCATCTATTTGCCGCAATACCTCTTCATTTGTCACTTTATCCAATCATCTGGTTTTTAAAATTCTCCTATAGCACCAAATTTCAAAAGCTTCTAATTGTTTCTTCTCAGATACTCCGATAGTCCAAGTTTCACTTCCATATAAAGCGACACTCCAAACATATACTTTCAAAAATATTTTCCTGACATTTAAACTAATATAGATTGTAAAGAATTTTTGCAATTTTTTTTTGTCTTCAGTCATTTGACTGGTTTGTTACAGCTCTCCAAAATTCCCTATCTAGTGCCAGTAGGAGATATAACCGCCTACATATTACATCCCTAAAAATTTGTTTTAGATATTCCAAACGTTGCCTGCCAGCACAATTTTTCCCTTCTACCTTTCGCTCCAGTATCAAAGCGACTATTCCAGAATGCCTTAAGATGTAGCCAAATAGCCTGTCTTTTCTTTTAGCTATATTTTTCTTAATGATTCTTTCTTCATCAATTTTTCAGCAATCCCTTTTCATTTGTCACTTTATTGTTATATTTGCAAATATTATAAAGAGTTTTTAAACATCGCAAAATCGTGTTAAACAATTTCTCAATTTTATCTGTGTTAAAATTTGGGAATTGTTTGAGGGTATTTTACTTTTACCCAAACTGATAACATTTCTCAACTGCTCTAGTTAATTAAATCTGAATTTTGTGAGCTTAAATTAAATTTTTTTCTAGCAATAAGAATAAGGTTTATTTATGTATTCTTAATGTAATATACAGATACAAACAAATTTTTTTAGATTTCTGTGAGTAAAAAATAAACACTTGATTATATGGGATTATATATACGCACGCGTGCATGTTTGTGTTATTCTTTTTTTATATATAATGTTAATGAAAGATAACAAAATACACGTGCTAATGAAACAGAACACCATAATTTCATTAACAGTATGAAAAAATAATTCTTTCAAATCAGATTTTGTTCGTAGATAAAATTAAATACTGTTTTTTAGTAAACGTATGATGTAAATTAAATTTTTCCAGCAGAATAAGTAGTATTTATTAAAAAAAAATACACGTGTATTTAAAAATGAATAAAGCTTAATATTTATTTAATGCAAAACCTTATAAATTAAAAAAAAGATTTTCAGCAAACTAATTGTATTACTTATGACTCAGAAAAAGATTAGATTTTTAAAATTATGATAAAGGAAAAGAAGTTTAACAATAATACGTGTGTATTAACTATCCACACAAGTGGTATTATTTGAAATCTGTATGTTAATTTTTCTTTGAAAAAACAAAAAAAATAACAAGGTAAAATAAAGATATAATATTAAAATGGTAAAATATAAATTCTGAAGGATAATAAAAAATAGTGATTTTTTTTTTTTAAGAATTTAATGGAAATAAATTTGTGGTAGTTAGATATCCTGAGAGAAGAAATTCATTAGTTAATATTTAAGAAACAATTAATATGGACGAAAATATATTAAAATAAGAAGACAATTTTTTAAATAACTGCCGTGTAAACAGGTGCTGAGAGAAATGTGTTTTAATAAATCATGAGTTAAAATAGTATCTTGAATACAACTAAAATATAAAATAACTTGGTCTTAATTTTACATCTAACATAGAACTAATACGTTAAATTATAAAATTTTACTATCCTAATTATAGAATACTAGAATCCACATTTTATATAGCTTTCTCGTGCTTAAATCAAAATCGTCAAACAGAGAAAAACCAAACACATAAAACATCCCATGTGTATAAGACATATCTGACACAAAAGATATATACCATTTGGTAATGGGATCCAGTGGTTAATTCTTTATATGTTCAGGTAAATAAAAAAAAAAAATTTTTCATTAACCGATGCCCCATTTTACGAATCTTACAATACATTCAGTTCTTAATGATTTGTTTAATGTCTATAGTAATCATTAATAATAGTACTATTTCTATAGCATCTTCTCAGTTAAAATAAACATGAAATAACAATACAAATAAATTAAAGAGAGTTCACTTAAGAGAAAAATAATTTTTTTTTTTAGTTTTTTATATAAATTTTCTGGGATTAAATATCTCTCAAAATCTACTCCACACTTTGGAAAAATTGATATTATTCTTTTCCACGCTGTTCTATTCTAATCAACTTTTTGCCAACCACCATCTCACACAGTTTTCTCTTCACTTCTCCAAGTTTCAGAACACCCTCTTCCTCTTTTCCATTCCTGAGGTTTTCATAATAAAACCCTTCTTGCCCAAATATAATTTCATCTTTCAACACGTACCCTGCTCTGTTCCATTTCCTTTTTCCTACCACTACTATTATATGTAGAAATCTTTTTTGCTATTCAAGCCGTTTGTTTATCCTTTTATCTCTTTCTAGTAATTTCTGCTATACACATTTCTCAATGTGCCGTACTCTCAATGTCTTTCAAAACTAATTAAAAGCTTTTATTTCACTCGCTTGAGAAATAATCAAATTTTTCAACTGCTATATCTTTTGATCTATCCTATGAAAATTAATGAAATTTGGTACACATATGTTCCTTCGATGACAATACAACACTACCGTGTCGGAATTTGATATTACCCACCCACACGCCCCAACGTGCTACTACTACGCTAAATTCATGCATTTAGTTGAACATGTTCATTTCTCATGAACTATCGTATGAAAATGATTGAAATTTGGTACACGTATGTAACTTCGATGAGTAAAATTAAATATTTTTACTTTTTCAAAAGCTTTTATTTTTAGTCTTACAAAATTCCAAAAAAAAAAAAAAAAAAATATTACAAAAATATATTTGATTACATATAAAAAATAATGTTTAAAAAACGCTTTTATTTCACTAATATTAATATTAACATTAATAAAAAAAAGGAAACAAATTAGAAAAACCCTCTAAAAAGTAAAAAATAAGAATTAAATCAAATTGAGAATTTTAAACAAAAAAATATAATATATTAACAAATATAAAAATGCACTGAAAAGTAAAAAAATAAATTATATAAATATCTAATAAATAACCAATAAATAAAAAATAAATAAATGTAATAATAAATAATTAAAATTAAAAGTAATGAAAATTCTCAATTTCATTTAATTCTTAGTTCAATATATAAAGACAAAAACATCTCCTCATTCTTCACCCGATTTGGGGGTTACTGGGCGAAATATTTACAATTAATAATCACTTTTAATTAGATTTATTTTTTCATTTGGGAATGTTTTTTTTCAAATTTGAAAAAATGGCATGTTTGATTTGATAAGCCATATTTACGACAGGAATGTAGCGGTATTAAAAACAATCTTTTAACATCTACATTAATTGTGAGGAAAAGTAAATTAATGACTAATCTTGTAGTAGGAGGTAAATGTAGTTGCTATCACGGAGTGCGGTATATAAGATTACAAGTCAGTTATCATATTACAAAATATATTACGTATACAATAAATAAAGCAGATTCAAAACGGATATTACTCATTGTGATTATTTAAAATTTTTAATAGAAAAATATTTTTGTTAATTAAAACTAGTTTGAGTGTTTTTATATATTTTTCTCATTTTTTTTTTTTGTCTTCTGTCATTTGACTGGTTTGATGCAGCTCTCCAAGATTCCCTATCTAGTGCTAGTCGTTTCATTTCAGTATACCCTCTACATCCTACATCCCTAACAATTTGTTTTACATATTCCAAACGTGGCCTGCCTACACAATTTTTTCCTTCTACCTGTCCTTCCAATATTAAAGCGACTATTCCAGGATGCCTTAGTATGTGGCCTATAAGTCTGTCTCTTATTTTAACTATATTTTTCCACATGCTTCTTTCTTCATCTATTTGCCGCAATACCTTTCATTTGTCACTTTATCCACCCATCTGATTTTTAACATTCTCCTATAGCACCGCATTTCAAAAGCTTCTAATCTTTTCTTCTCAGATACTCCGATCGTCCAAGTTTCACTTCCATATAAAGCGACACTCCAAACACATACTTTCAAAAATCTTTTCCTGACATTTAAATTAATTTTTGATGTAAACAAATTATATTTCTTACTGAAGGCTCGTTTCGCTTGTGCTATTCGGCATTTTATATCGCTCCTGCTTCGTCCATCTTTATTAATTTTACTTCCCAAATAACAAAATTCTGCTACCTCCATAATCATTTCTCCTCCTATTTTCACATTCAGCGGTCCATCTTTGTTTATTCTACTACATTTCATTAATTTGTTTTGTTCTTGTTTATTTTCATGCGATAGTTCTTGCGTAGGACTTCATCTATGCCGTTCATTGTTTCTTCTAAACCCTTTTTATTCTCGGCTAGAATTACTAGCCGAATTTTTATAAATAAATTTATAGAAATGAGTGTTAGCGGGATATTTGATTGGCATCACCAATTTAATATCCCCACTACAATTTAATCTTTTTTTCACCCAGAAATACGGAAAGGATAAAAAAAAAGTGGTAACGTACTCAAGATATTTGCAATATAATATAAATCAATATTATAAGGTTTTTTTTTTTTTATATCCACATTTACATTTTCAAATAACTTAGAATATGGAAAGTGCAAAGTACAGTTGAGAGAGAATTTATCAACAAAACTTCCAATAACCTATAGCCAACTACATTGAATAGTTGGCTACAAAATATTTGGTTGCTAGTGGGAAATGTTTGGGGAAGAGAAATAGATTCTTGGTTAGATGAAATATTTGTAACTATGCAACTGCCATTACAGTATACGTTTATAACGGCCTACCTCCTCCCTAACGACCAATACCATTTCTATACACTTTCTCTCTACCTACAATTTCACCCCTCCACTACCTTTCTAAACCTACATATTATAGTACCACAAAATGTGACAGTTACTAAATTTACGACTTTAACTGGCTCCTTATTCAGTATCCAACTGAACCAGTTTTATGAACACAGATTCTCTTATAAATGTAACCTTATCATATATTCTATTTCATGTTATTACTTCTGAATCCAACGCTCATAGTTTTATCGCACTACTATAAGAAAACTTACTAATAGTTTTATTCAAAGATTTAAACTTATTTTAGAATTTTAACATTTTGATAATATACTCTTATTTTATACAATGTATCGTCTTAACTTCTAAAAGTTTGGATTTAAATTTATTGTTTTTTTTTCTTTAATTATATGGTCATTGTTTTAAATATTTTTCATTTCCAGATGATTTCCAAGTCCTTTTGTAAATTAATAAGAGTTCAAAATTCGTATCTTTATAAATTATGTATATAAATTTTTTCATCTTAAAAACATAGAAGATATTAATAACTACTAGTTACTAATATCGAAATTGGACAATGTAGTTTGAAATTATTTCAACGTTCCATTATAATACATGTCGGTTAAACTAATAGGTGTGGTTAAACGGTTGCTGGCCAGTATACCTCCTCAATGCATATCTAATAAAGCAGCTGCATAAAACAGTTAATTTATTTGTTGTAGTCCAGAGGTGGTAATATATGAAATGTTCAATGATTGATGAACACTACCACATAAGTGAGTTTTCAATTTGTCTTGAGTGTGTATTATTTCAAAAACTAAAAAATTAATTATAACTTCTCAATTGAAACAGCAAAACTAAGAAGACGGCGGTAGGATTCTATACATCCGTTTTTATTTACTTTTTATTAAATTATCCATTTTAATTTTAAAACACAGTTACTATTATTATTATTTTAATGAGATGTAAAGTAGCAAAGAAGGACTAGTAGAAGGAACGAAATAACGAGGTAAAGAAAAAATTGGAATATACATATAGATATAGGAAAATAAGAGGAACGTGTAGAGAAAATAACTTAAAATATACTGGTGTCAGAGGTTCGAATGAAACCTCCGATACTAATATATAATCTCTGACTTAGGAAAGAGGTTCCAATTCTTAAAGAGTGATAAAACTGTTAACAGGTGAAAGAAACACATAATTTGTGTAAAGAAAAGAAAGATATTTAATAAAATACTAGAGGAGAGGAAGAGAGGGATAATGGTTACAGAGGACACTGTATATTGCATTTTGGATTTAAAAGAAGTCCGGACGTTTAAAAACGAGTACAATATTGCAAATTCATTACATACCATCCGAATAACTAGAGCCTTAGGATACAAACGATACTGAATAAATTAGTGTGCAAAATACAAGAAAAACTGGAGATATTTCCTCAGAATTAAAAAAAAAAGTTGCCACCTAAAAGAAACTAGGACTAACTAATTTAATTACACTATTGAAAATACAGAAAATTAGGAGGGTCGATAGTCGAAATTAAAAATTTGTAAATATAATATCAGAAACCTTTGGCCGAATCTTATAAACAATAACTAGGACAGTAATCCATATGTATTAAGTCATCCAGGTTTAGTTAATCGGGTGATTAAAGGAAACAATTATAGACAAAGACCAAGATTGGAATATGTAAAATAAATAGATGAGAATGCAAGTTGAGGTATATCATAAATACGTTGAGATTAAAAAAAATAGAATTTAGCAAGCAACAGAATGCTTCGGTATTGCTAGATTTGAGTAAATATATTATTATTTCTTTTTTATGGCCAACATGGGACCACTTAAGTCAATTTTAGTTGGATCTTTTCTGAGAAAAGCGTGTTATTTTACTCTTCCGAGCTGCCCAGTATTTCTTCATCCGTTCAGATCATTCTTTCTTTTCTTCATCCGTAAAAACCCTCTTCGTTGTATTTTGTCGTTTGTCTGTTTTTTGTTTAAATCTAATGTTTTTGTCTTTTAGCTTTGTAATTTTTCCAGTTTTATTCTGTAGGTCGGTCAGGGAAATTCCCAATTCTTTCATATCTTCTCTAATTTCTTTGATCCATCCTACTAGCTTTTGGAACCAGGGCTTTTCAACGATATTTCTTGACAGTCTTGTTTCCGGTGTCCTTATGAGATGACCAAAGAAAGAGATTCTTTTTTTCCGCATAGTATCAGTAACAGGCTCTATTTCTCAATGCACCACCTCATTTGGCACAATCCACCATCGGCCTTCTTTTTGGTGTATTTTATTGATACACGTTCTGACAATTCTCCTCTCTATTTTCAGAATTTTATCAATTCGGTTTTTCTGAGTGATTTTGAAAAGGGTCTCGCTTCCGTAGGTGACTTCTGGCTGAATTAGTGTTTTATAATGTTTAAGTTTTGTTTTAGCAGAAAGGCATTTTTTGTTATATGTTGACCGAGTTAATTTTTGGGATTTAATCATTTTATTTGTCCTGTTTTGCCATGTCACTTTTTCATTTAAATTTCATTTAAGTTATTATTTCCCTTAGATATTTAAATTGTTTTACTATTTTAATTCTCTGATTGTTCACCGTAATGTGCTCTATTACCAGAGGATCTATGGCCATTAGTTTAGTTTTTTTCGAAAGAGATATGAAGCCCTATCTTTTGTGCTAGGTTTTGAAGGCTCATGATTTGTGTTTTGGCTTCTTGAATATTATTTGCTAAAAGATTGAGGTCATCTGCAAATCCCAAGGAATTTAGTGTGTTGGAGTTTTTCATAGTACCCATTTTTATATTTTTGGGATTTATTTCATACCATTTTCTCATGACAAATTCGAGGGCGCAGTTAAAAAGGAATGGTGAGAGGCCGTCTCCTTGCCTCAATATAGTTTTTATGTAGAACGGTTAAGAGAGTTCACCTCTGAATTTCACTCTGGACTGGGTATTGGTTAAAGTTAATTTTATCATGTTTACGAGTTTAGGGAGAAGGCCCAGGTTTCTCAGAATATTCAGCATGGATGGTCGGTGTATACAATCAAAGGCCCTTTTAAAGTCGAAGGTGATTATTAGTTGTTTTTTTTCTGTCTTTTATATAAGTCCATCATAAATTTTAGGGATATTGTTTGCTCCGGGCAACCTGTCCATGGCCTACATTCCCCTTGGTATTCCCCAAGTTCCAGTTCAAGTTGGTCTTTGCATCGGTTGTATATGATACTCGACAGGATTTTGTATGTGAAATCCAGCAGAGATATCCCTCTGTAGTTTTCCGGATTAGTTTTATCCCCTTTTTTATGTAATGATGAATGAGGGCTGTGGTCCTGCGTTCTGGAAGTTTATCTTCGTTCCATTTTTTCACGAGGCATAGATGTAGGGAAGTTTTGACTGAACAAACTGATGAGTGTTTCCAGAGTTCTGCCAAAAGCTGGTCTTCTCCGCTTGCTTTGTAGTTTTTTATTTCATTTAAGGCTGCGAGAACTTCGTGAATTGTTGGCGGGTTGATATTTACCGGCGAAGTTTTAACTGGAGTTTCAGTGTCAATCTCAAAAAGCTCTGGGGGGTCGTCACAGTTGAGGAGTCTATTGAAGGTTTCTGCCAAAATTTCAGCGTTTTCTTTATTGGTGTGGGCCATATTTCCTTTTTTTCCTCCTGAGTATATATATATAGGTTAAATGAACACAATTGAAAGTTGGATAAAACATTAACAAAATTAACATTACGAACGTTCACAAAATGTAACCTTTCCCTTCCCCTTTCATTTCCCCCTTTCTCCTTCCAAACACGTAGCTTCCTTCTTCATCCAAACACGTAGCTGTTACAAACAGTAAATCAAAAAATTCTTCCCTCCTCAAAAAATTGCATCTGCTTTGGATTTTCGGATATTTGGTAATTGGAAATAACTGTGTTCAAAAATATGTATATATTACCTAATACCAAAAGAATTACAATAATACAGATTGAATAATAAAATTCCTAATTTAGTTGAAGTAAAACTGTTCATTGGGTAAAAGTATGTTTGGAAATCATTAAGAAGATGATGTTCATGTTGACTGAATAATAAACCCAACGGTTATTTTTCATTGATAACGAAAATCAATCAACTTCTACAAAAATTTATGGAGAGAGATTTTAAGAATGTAAGTCTCCTGATATTGAATTGCAACTTGTACAAAATTAACAACAAACAAATGCATGAAGAAGAATTTAAATGAATTGGAATTATGCGTAGTAATCAGGTAGTCTGTAGCTTAGATTAGAACAATCAGTACAAAGTAAACCGTGAATTAATGAAATATGTTTCATAATTTACCACTATATTTATAAAAAAGTTTGTAGATTTAGTTGTATCCATGGAAAGTGGATACGTCTAAATCATTTTATTAGCTTTATATATACTTCTTTTTTTTACAAAATGTAATCAGTTTCAAACAACGAAAAGTGAAGTTTAATGTAGATTACAGTTCTTTTATGTTGGAACGTTTAACTATGAAAATTATATTTTTAATGTGAATAAAAAATTATAAAACAAAACTCAGCCGTTAAAAATAATAATAATACCATACGTATTTTTATGTAACTGAAATCTAATATTAATAAAAAATAAATAAATTTCTGAATAAAAGAAAATATCACCGGTTTTTTGTACTATTATACTACTCGTACTCGGGATATTTCTAGAGAACGCAACTTCCGAGAAATTACGTCAATTCAAGGATTACTTGAATTGATAACGTAACACAACGTTATTATGTATTTTGGTAGCATTTTTCATTAATTTTATGTTCTTTTAATAAAAACTTATTCTTTCAAACCTAACAATTCCAAATAATAATATTCATAATCCAGCAAATTTATGAAAACTAATCACAGTTACAAAAAATACCGAGTCTTGGCTACTGTATTGGGCCGCTGAGAACGGCATAGCCGGGCCTGGCGCTGCTCCTTCCCGTTGGCTAGTGGCGATGGCACCTCCCAGGATTGTGTTTATGCTTAAATACGAGTCCGGTCCGGAAGGCAGGAAGAAAAAAGAAAAAAAGTTATTCAGAATTTTAAAATTACATGTGCCAATAAATATTATAATTTTACTAAATGTTTCTAGAGCTGTAATTATAAATTATTTGAATGTAATTAAATTAGCTATAGTCAATTACCATTTCACTTAGTATATATTGCTCTGTTTAATGTTCAATAGCCATTGATCACAATATTCTATTGTTCTTATTTTTGTATGCCTATATGACTGTCCGACAAAGCAGAATACAATACCTATTAAATCGAGGGATGCGTCCATAAACTGAACTACAGAATTTACCTCAATTACACACAAAGGTGACAGGTACATAATAATATGTTTTTAAATGCTTGATAATAAAATACGTATACGTTGTATACATTATACACGTAAATATGTTTTTTTAGTTGTAATAATAACTGGGCCCTGTATTGTATTCCATATTCGCTGTGGACATTCCGGTCCTAGATCATTGCATCGTCGCCACGTGCACTGATGACACTGCTATCCTGGCCGTTAACGAAAACCCTGGCCTAGCCTCGCAGACGATACAAATGGTGCTAGATCATGTGTGTGTGTGTGTGTGTGTGTATGTGTGTGTGGCAGAAAAAGTGGAGGATTAAGGTACATCAGGGTAAATCGAGGCACGTCACATTTGCCAAGCGGAGAAGTGACTGTCCCGGTGTGTACTTCGATGGTGTTTTGATCCCGCAAATGGAGACTGTGCGGAATCTGGGAGTTCACCTTGATCGGCGTTTGACCTGGAAGTGTCACGTGAGGATGAAGTGAAAACAGCTAAACGCAAGGTATAGGGAACTTCATTGGCTGCTGCAGAGGAACTCAGGCCTCACGTTATCAAACAAAATCTTAATTTACAAGACTATCCTGCGCCTAATATGGACGTACGGTGTGGAATTGTGGGGAATGGCTAGTACTAGTAATGTAGAAATTATACTACGATTTAAGAACAAAGTAGCGAGGGTAGTTGCCGAAGCTCCGTGGTTCACGCGGAATTATGAGATTCACTATTATCTGGAGCTTCCATCGGTTCGTGAGATTGCATGACAGCGCAATGTCAAATAACTGCAGAGGCTTGAGAATCATTTAAACCACTTTGCAAGTAATCTACTCGATAACAGCAGAAACGTCCAACGGTTGAAACGAACCCATGACTCGACTTAGGGTCTGCGTAACAGTTTGGAATCTAACACCGTCAAGTTTAGTGGTGTTGTATCTAATTTCTTGTTACTTCTCTTTCTTTTTCTTTTTTACTTATTATTAATGTTTGTTTTGTGGACTGTATGGTTCTGAAATTATTGGTTTGTGATTTATGGCTGAGCTTGAAATTTCATTTTTGACTAAGTTTAAATACAACTGTTTATTGTGTTTAATTTATTTTGGGGGTTCCTTAAGGACCTTCTTATCACGTGCTTTTGTCAGGAAACTTACTTATGGCTCCGCAGGAGAGCCGATTGTATTTATAATTGTTATTGCGCAAAAAAAAAAAAGTTGTAATAATCGTTGCAAGTTATTTCAATTTATTGTTATTTATTTCTAATATTTATTTATTATCTATATATTTTTATTTTTGCGCACTGGTGGGGTAGGACACCACGTTCATATAATGGAGATTAATTTATATTCATTTTCTGTACACTTAAGAAAAATATACTACTGATTGTATAGGTATTGTTTTCTAATTTATTGAAGACTCATATCAATTTCCTAAGTAATTTTTTCAAAAATTTCGGAAGTAAAAATTCTGTTTAATTAATTTAGGAAATGAAAAGATAAGCACCTATTTGGTTTTGGTTACTATTACTATTGAACATAAGATTTTTTAATACCGTAATTGTATTGCAAAGTATTTTACATTTTTATTACATATTGGATTTTTATTCAGTTACGCGTGCTTGTATAAGAGAATAAAGATTAAATTCTACCTTTGATTAAAAATTTTTATACAATAATGTTACTAACAAGCAGTATGGGTAATTTGTTTATGAAATATAAAATAATTTATACATCTTTTAGGCGTTTTTGAAATGGAAAACCTGAGAATTATTTTCAATTTTATGAAAAATTGGAATGTCCACATCTAAGCTGAATTTTAAGCTTCAAAGAAAACTGGTCCAAAAAATCTACAGAAATAAGGGAATCCTTGTTAAATCCAGGTTAATGGTATTAAGGATGATTTAAATGAAAATTCTCCTAGCATAAAGTGCTTAATGTAGCAATTAGAAAAATATATTTATTTATTTTGTGATATAGTTAACATTTAAATATCATAGTTTATATTTTAACTTTCCAGGCATCATAGTTCTAGAGCTTTGTTGCAAGAAGGAAAGTATGGTAAAACGTTGAAGGTAATATACGTACATATGTGCGCGTATTAGTATGTTTAAAGCTTAATAACATTTTACTGAATAAAGCGATTTTAATGAAATTATGTATATGGGGTAATATTTTGTTAAAAATCTGTGGTCAATATCTCCAAGGTAAATAGTTTATGGGGTCAATTCACCTAAAATTTTGTAAACATAACTGCACTTTATATTAATCTCAGTATATGCGTTCATTCTAATCTTATCATTTAAAAAAAAACAAATTCCCCAAAAATTTCCCATCTTCCCGAGAAATAAAAAAATTTATATTCTTATTTATTGAATATTTTTAAACAGAGTTTTTTTTTAGCCTTCCTAGGCACTTAGGCACAGTAGTAGAGGAAGTAACAAAAAAACTACTTCAATACTGAAAAATCCGATCGAAGTTAAAAAGTATCGATTTTTTTAATTTTTGATTTATTGAAACTTTTAATAATAGTACAAAAAATTTCATCGTAATTTACCGCCGTCAACAAAAAATAAATTTTGGGTAGTATTTTATTTAGTGAATATTTTTCAGTGACATCTTTTAATATCTTCCACTTAACTTCTCTTCTTTATTTTTCCTCTTAACGAAGAAAAATCATTAAAATAATTCTTAAGTGATTCTAGAGATAGTAGTTCAGAAAAAAATAAAAAAATACGAATATATTAAAAGTTTTTTGATTTATTTAAACATAAAATGATTATTTTGCAATACAATGTCATCATAAATTGCCAAAACCCTAAAAAAAAGGATTCATATATAACTTTTATTCATATATAACTCATGTACTACTCGCCTTAGGGTCTGCGTAACAGTTTGGAGTCTAACACCGTCAAGTTTAGTGGTGTCGTATCTAATTTCTTGTTACTTCTCTCTTTTTTTATTTTTTATTTGTTATTAATGTTTGTTTTGTAGATTATATCGTGCTGAAATTATTGGTTTGTGATTTATGACCGAGCTTGAAATTTTGATATTTGACTTTACGTTTGCTTCCAACTGTTTGTTGTGTATTATTTATTTTGGGGGTTCCTTAGGGACTTTGTTATCACATGCTTTTGTCAGGAAACTTACTTTCGGCATCGCAGGAGAGCCGATTGTAATTATAATTTTTATTGAGCAAAAAAAATAAATAAAAGATATATATATATATATATAACTTTTTTCATTAATTATTATTTTTCCAATATATATATATATATATATTTTTTGGACCTCTGACATAACAAAATTTAACAAAGAAATTTAAAACACTTTATTTCTTCCTTAAAGCTTATTTAATTTTCAAAATGACTTTGTTTTTCAAGAAAAATTTAATTTTTAGCTAAAATTTTTTTGAATTGATTAATTTTTAAAAGGGCTGAAGTTTTAACGTACAGTTATTCCTAAGTTTCAATTGATTTAGCGCACATGCATATGTAATTTTTACGATTCATTCATTTACGATTTTTTACAGCTGTTTAAAAACATAAATAAATAGCTGCTTTTGTTTATCATGTGTCCGTTACTAATTTAAAGTGTGCAAAATATTCAACTGCATTCTTTTAAATTCTGTGATCTGTTTTCAAAACATTATACCATACCTAAAAGACATTCTTCGATCGGGAGAAATACATATAAAAAAAAAAAACACGTATGATGAAAACTGTTCGTGTGGCAAAGACTGAAGACGAAAGACAGTCAAGATTGGAAAGGGACCGAATACACACAGCCCAATCCCGTTGGAATGAAACAACTGAGCAACGGGAAATACGTTTAAAAAGCGACCGAATACGCACCGATCAATCCCGCTCGACTGAAACAACTGAGAACGGGAAATGCGAAATGCCACCGTTACTGTATGTGTGACTGACTGCACCTGCCTCCGGTTACTTGACTAATAAATATAAAATAAAAAGATTGACCACCACGGGAAACGCAAGTAACCATATAGCACGAGCAAAGCTGCGACTGGGAGCTAGTGTAAGATAAATAACTTGTGCCAAAAAAGCATTACAACTTTGTTGTCAACTTTTTTCTACAATGTTCGTTAAAATCTTCCACACCTCTTCAAATAAATAAAAAAAATTGAACAATAGGTAAAAATAGCCCTGTAATTATCATTGTTTGAAAGATATGGATTTTAAAAATAGTTAGTAGATGTAATGATTTATACTTTATTTCGTACAAGGTAGTGTAACAAAAAGCTACGTGAGATTTACTGCAAAGTCTTAGACTTACTTTTTACAAATAAAATATATATATATAGCCTCAAAAAGGCTCCATTTATTGGTGGAATCACTAATGGTTTTAATTCATATGTATTGAACAAAACAGATGAAACCGGATACGCTTCCAATCTGGTAGAAATAAAGGTCTATTGATCATCAATTATATTAGCAAGCCATATTAGTGTAACTGAACTCCTACCTTAAACCTCAATTTAACTCAATTTACCAGTAAACTGCTCATTAATATTAAAATATTTTTCTCAATATTAAACATGTTATTTAAGTAATTAGGAAAGAAAATAAGGGACCCAAACGGCTTTGATGAAATTTAGATTTTATCACTCCACTAGAAAAGTATCAAGTTCATACACGACAATACTTTTCATTAATTATATTGAAATTGGTCAGGTGGTTGGATGTGAAGCATGTACTTCTTCTAAACCTTTTGATAAGATTAGGTTTTTATTTCTCCCAGAAATGTTAATATATTTTTTAAGTTTTTTTATTTTTATAGAACCATATAACAGTTTTGATAAAAGCTTTACACGTCGGATATGTTATTTGAAATCACTAAATTGGTTATTATTAACATAATCAAAATTTGAATTTATAAAAAAGATAAAAAATCGTTTTGCATATCGGATATAACAATTTAAAAAAAATGAAAGTAGCTATTATCTCAGATAAAAAAGATCTGCATTTGAGTTGCTTGTAACTAAATTTTTGGAAAAATTATATTATTCACCATAATTTATTAAGTTCGTTAAAATGGCATGAAATTCCTTTAATAATTTTTAGAAAACCTTGTAAAATAGAGGTTTTTCTCCTTTATTTTGTTCATACACACAGTGACAAAAATAACAAGAAAAAAATTACAAAATATAACTTCGGTTGTATAAGTAGTTATGTAAAATTACAGATTTAATCTTTATCCTCTCATAAAACTTCAAGTCATTTCGGTAATTGCTTCGGTGCACTAAGAGTTAAGAACTTACTTCTATCTTGAGTAAACGTAACCAAATAATATGTCGGTGTATTAGTTTTACAACAGAAATTTATTATATGATTTGGTATAAAATTTTAATGTGTGTGTGTGTATATATATATATATATATATATGTGGGTGCGTAAAGAAACTTGTTAAGATTTTTAAAAACCTATATATATATAAAAAGGAGTTGATTTCTTCGAAATGCAAGATTAAGGACCCAATAGTTTACAAAAAAATATAATTCAGCAAAAAGTTTCTTTATTGAAAGGGTGGTTTTTATGTTTTTCTTTTTTCGATGTGACTGCTCATGCGGCAGTAAATCGCACATTTCTATTGCACAAATCCGGCTTCACAATCTCTTTTCTGAAATAGCCAAAAGATTAATTGTTTAATTATTTATCGATATGCCAAATAAAAAAACATGTGTTTTCCATCATTATTTAAAATTATTTATTAAAGATTTTAAAATTTCTTGTTTTTTTAAATGAATAATCATATAAAAATTAAATTCATAACAATGATAAATCTCGATTTTTAGGAACTTTTGAAATAATTAAAATCTTTCTACACCCAATATTAACGTCGTAAACTGCGAAAATATACTGGGCAAGTGCTATTGAGTAAAGATTTTTTTTCTTAAATTGACGAATGTTCCTCTTGAAAATTCACTTTTGGTTCCATAAGTTGCGGATTCATAAATGGAGCTATAGCTAAAAAATCACTACAATAAGGTCATCGCGGCGAAATAGTAACAAAACATTAAAACATTTAATGAAAGAATATTTTGTGATTTATAATCAAAATCAATACAAAAATATCTTCGATTGATGTTGTTTCATATAAAACAATTTTTGCTCTGTTTTTTTAACACAAATTTTTAGTGGACTGTAAGTAAATGAGTTCATATTATGCCCGTATTGTTGTAGTCCAGCTGGTTCCACACACGTTTTAACACATTCAATGTAAACAAACAGAATGTAAAGAATAAATCCGAGGTGAGGGTGGCGCAGGCACGCAGACTCTTCGGGAGAGCGGCCGTGTCCGAACACGGCCACCTCCGGGACATCTGCCGAGAGGACCGTACTTCACAGGGTATAAGAAAACGGCCTCATGCCGTATTAAACGAACCACCATGAAGAGGCGGTACGAGAGTCAAAAAATGACAAACAGGCTTAGGAGGTCTATATCACATAACCTGTAAATGGAAACCGCGCGAAAATTCCGGCTGCGAAAGTGACCGTTTTCGTAATTAAATTTTGTTAAAACTATAAGAAAGCTAGACAACACCCCACACCGTCCCACGAAAAGACCACAATTTCATGTAGTCAGCATATGCGACTCCCTCCGGAGAACGGAACGCATTTCTCTCTTCAAATAACTAGGGCTCCGTTAGGGGCACTCCTGCTATCCTATAGTTGCTGGTACCGAAAGCACTTCAGCAGATGGACTGAAGAGGAATCACGCCGGGATTACTAGGCTCACAAGCTTAGTTTCTTACGGTCAGAACCAGTAAATAAATTTCACGCACGCCATATGGATAGGAACGCAAATTACCAAATCCGTCCATAAATAAAACTTAAAATTTATAACCGCCATTAAATAACCGATGAAATCCGCCCGATAATAGAAAGATACAGCAGCAAGGGACATTGTCCAGGCTCTGCGATCTGTAGGAAGAATATTGAAACTCCCGCCATTCTTGCTTTCCATTCCGTAAATACTAAACAAAAAAGTGCACTTCACGATCTCATCCATGCTCCCCACCTTGAAGAAGCAGCTTCAAAACACCACACAAATGTACACAAATAATAATAAATACACGCAAATAATAATGATGACATTAACAAGTTAATGCCTAATGTTTTGTTAGAGGAAAAGTGGCAATAGACAATTTTTTGATTGCTCTCTTTAACACACCATTAGAAGTTTTAACAGTGACAACTCGAACCTTGTTATCTTCTGGTGGATGAAGTTCTACAATACGGACCATTCTCTATGATCATGTCACCAATGCTTAAATTAGGTAAAGAAGTTGTCCACTTTTTTCTCTCCTGTAGTCCATATTCAAATAGTCTCGCGACCAACGTGACCAGAAATGTTGCAACAACTGTTGGATTTGTTGCCAATGAGATAGCTTATTTGCTGGAAGATCAGATACGAAAGGTTCTGGTTTAGTTGTGAGTACATCACCGATTAAGAAGTGAAAAGGTGTTAAAGAAGAAAGATCCGTTGGGTTATCTGACAAAGGAAGTAATGGTCATGAGTTTGTTCATGCTTCTACCTGTGTTGATAATGTTACAAACTGAACTTACGTTCAGTTTGTAACATTACAAACAGTATTTAACATTACAAACATTACAAACAGTACAACAGTATTCAGTTTGTAGCACGTAAAACGTATCATTTCATGATACGTTTTACGTGTGTTTTGAAAAGTTTGACTGACAACTTCCATAAACCTCCAAAATGTGGAGCCATGGCTGGTATGAAATGCCACGTTATCCCTTCTTGGGATAGAGAGGTTAAGATAGAACTCATGAATTCCTCATTCTTCTGTAACTCAGCTAGTTCTAGCAGTTCTCGCTGAGCACCAACAAAATTAGTACCGTTATCCGAGTAAATATCTTTGACTTTCCCCCGTCTTGAGATAAATATTTGAGTGCTGCCAAGAAAGACTCTGAAGTAAGATCTTCTACTAGTTCTAAATGTAAAGCCTTTGTACTAAAGCAAATGAAAAGTGCAATATAACAATTTACTGGTGTAGCTCCTCTTTGTTTAATTAATTTAACATGAAATGGACCACAATAGTGTACACCGGTGGTATAGAAAGGAGGAGGTGGTGTTTGAATTCTTGATCTTGGTAAATCACCAATGACTTGTGTCCGATGTTTTGGATTTACCTTCAAGCATGTGATGCGTTGACAGAAGATTTTACTAGCTAAATTCCTGCCATTGATCACCCAATATTTTTGACGAATAGTGTTTAACAATAACTGTGGACCTGCATGAAACGTTTTGATGTGAAAATATCTGGTAATAAATTCAGTAAATGTATGACTCTTTAATAAGACGATGGGGTTAATTTGATCTAGAGTTAAATCTGAGTGCTGCAATTTTCACCAATTCTTACTACATTGTTTTTTTTTTTTATGAATCTAATTAGAGAAATGAGTTTGCTGGTTTTGTTAGTGATTTTCCTAGCTGTAAATCGTTAAGATCACCTGGAAACAATTCTTTTTGTACAATCTTTACCAAAGCACGCTCTGTTAATCGAAGTTCAGGGGCTGATATTGGACCACGAAAGTGCAAATTTTGTGCTTGAGAGTTATTAATAAAGCGTAATCTGTAACTCATTACACGTTGAGCCCTTGTAAAACTAGAAAAATTATTTAAATTGATCATTTGGTTTTCAGCTGTAACACATAGGACTGTGTGATGACGCTTTGGAATTTGATCGCCAGTTGGAAGAGTAACTGGCTCTTTTGGAGATTCCTGTAACATATTCAAAAATGAAGGCCCCTTCCAATTCAAGTCTGCCTTTGTAATCTTATCTGGCATTAAACCTATCGACAGGTAGTCAGCAGGTATGTTTTGACTCTTCAAATACTTCCACGAACTGATGTCGGTGTTGGTTTGTATAGTAGATACCAATGTTGTCCAGTAAGAAGATAGAGCTCTAATTCTTGATAATGTTATAGTCAAATCAGTGTAATATGAAGTTGAATTTATTTTTGAATGTCATGCATTAACGGTTGATTTGCACAGTTCAGATAACAACAAAGCGCCACACAACTCTTAGTCTGGGTAATGAAAATTTCTTTAAAGGTGCGACAAGAGATTTTGACGTGACTAAATTAATAGTGATGTTTTTTTCAAGGTCAATACACTTGAGATATATACAGGCACCACAAGCAGATTCTGAAGCAACAGCGAATCTATGTATCTTTAACTTCAGAACACCTTTCTTTTTCGGGACTATTGCTCTTTTGACTTGAATGTTTGATAGCATATGCAATGACTCTTTAAACTGAGTCCACTCTTTAAGTAATTCAGCAGGTACTCTTTCATCCCATCCTAGTGAGTAGGACCACAATTTTTGCATGATCGCGGTTAAAATTACTGGAGGGGATCGAAAATCCTTCCGACTGCCAAAAAATTGTATGTTTAGTTGTTTTTACAGCTGTGTTTCATAACGAAAAGAAAATTGAAATACATCTTGTCTTTGATTCCACGTAAGACCCAGTGTCTTGATCAATCTCAACGCAACCCTTAGCCATATCTTCCAATGGAACATCAGATGGAATGTCTGGATTGTTAGCGCTCAACTTTTAAGACGAAAACTGTCTCAATGAAGCAGATCAATTAAATTACGCCATAGTTGTTTTTATTTTTTTGTTGTCTTGGCTCCAGTCATAATATTGTCCACATAAAAATCCTCTACGACTACCTTGGATGCGACTGGAAAGGAGGATTCTTCATTCAATACTAAGTGCTTCAGACTCTCGTTGCTAAGTAAGGATCACTAGTGGTGCAATATTTGATTGTTAGCAACTAAATGTTTTAATAAGATATTCTGGCTGGTTTCTGCAAAAATTAGTTGTAGAATTTGCTGAACTGATTTAAAGTTATTCTGACAATATATTCTTTCAATATCTGCTGTTAAAACATATGGATGTGTTCTGAATATTGATACAATACTGATAAGATTTGATTGTACTGATGGACCAACGATTGATATGTCATTCAATAAAACGCTGGAGCTTGTTTCTGAGGTAGCATCGAAAACTACCCGTAATTTCGTTGTTGTGGAATTTCCCCTTAACACTGCGTGATGCGGAATGTAATAAGTCGATGAATTAGCTTCAGCCGTTGTAATTTCCTTCATATGTTCTTCTTTTTTTTTTTTTTTTTTTTTTTTTTTTTGTCTTCAGTCATTTGACTGGTTTGATGCAGCTCTCCAAGATTCCCTATCTAGTGCTAGTCGTTTCATTTCAGTATACCCTCTACATCCTACATCCCCAACAATTTGTTTTACATACTCCAAACGTGGCCTGCCTACACAATTTTTCCCTTCTACCTGTCCTTCCAATATTAAAGCGACTATTCCAGGATGCCTTAGTATGTGGCCTATAAGTCTGTCTCTTCTTTTAACTATATTTTTCCAAATGCTTCTTTCTTCATCTATTTGCCGCAATACCTCTTCATTTGTCACTTTATCCACCCATCTGATTTTTAACATTCTCCTATAGCACCACATTTCAAAAGCTTCTAATCTTTTCTTCTCAGATACTCCGATTGTCCAAGTTTCACTTCCATATAAAGCGACACTCCAAACATACACTTTCAAAAATCTTTTCCTGACATTTAAATTAATTTTTGATGTAAACAAATTATATTTCTTACTGAAGGCTCGTTTAGATTGTGCTATTCGGCATTTTATATCGCTCCTGCTTCGTCCATCTTTAGTAATATTACTTCCCAAATAACAAAATTCTTCTACCTCCATAATCTTTTCTCCTCCTATTTTCACATTCAGCGGTCCATCTTTGTTATTTCTACTACATTTCATTACTTTTGTTTTGTTCTTGTTTATTTTCATGCAATAGTTCTTGCGTAGGACTTCATCTATGCCATTCATTGTTTCTTCTAAATCCTTTTTACTCTCGGCTAGAATTACTATATCATAAGCAAATAGTAGCATCTTTATCTTTTCACCTTGTACTGTTACTCCGAATCTAAATTGTTCTTTAACATCATTAACTGCTAGTTCCATGTAAAGATTAAAAAGTAACGGAGATAGGGAACATCCTTGTCGGACTCCCTTTCTTATTACGGCTTCTTTCTTATGTTCTTCAATTGTTACTGTTGCTGTTTGGTTCCTGTACATGTTAGCAATTGTTCTTCTATCTCTGTATTTGAACCCTAATTTTTTTTAAATGCTGAACATTTTATTCCAGTTTACGTTATCGAATGCCTTTTCTAGGTCTATAAACGCCAAGTATGTTGGTTTGTTTTTCTTTAATCTTCCTTGTACTATTAATCTGAGGCCTAAAATTGCTTCCCTTGTCCCTATACTTTTCCTGAAACCATATTGTTCTTCTCCTAACACTTCTTTCACTCTCCTCTCAATTCTTCTGTATAGAATTCTAGTTAAGATTTTTGATGCATGACTAGTTAAACTAATTGTTCTGTATTCTTCACATTTATCTGCCCCTGCTTTCTTTGGTATCATAACTATAACACTTTTTTTGAAGTCTGATGGAAATTCCCCATTTTCATAAATATTACACACCAGTTTGTATAATCTATCAATCGCTTCCTTACCTGCACTGCGCAGTAATTCTACAGGTACTCCGTCTATTCCAGGAGCCTTTCTGCCATTTACATCTTTTAATGCTCTCTTAAATTCAGATCTCAGTATTGTTTCTCCCATTTCATCCTCCTCAACTTCCTCTTCTTCCTCTATAACACCATTTTCTAATTCATTTCCTCCGTATAACTCTTCAATATATTCCACCCATCTATCGACTTTACCTTTCGTATTATATATTGGTGTACCATCTTTGTTTAACACATTATTAGATTTTAATTTATGTACCCCAAAATTTTCCTTAACTTTCCTGTATGCTCCGTCTATTTTACCAATGTTCATTTCTCTTTCCACTTCTGAACACTTTTCTTTAATCCACTCTTCTTTCACCAGTTTGCACTTCCTGTTTATAGCATTTCTTAATTTCCGATAGTTCCTTTTACTTTCTTCATCACTAGCATTCTTATATTTTCTACGTTCATCCATCAGCTGCAATATATCGTCTGAAACCCAAGGTTTTCTACCGGTTCTCTTTAGTCCGCCTAAGTTTGCTTCTGCTGATTTAAGAATTTCCTTTTTAACATTCTCCCATTCTTCTTCTACATTTTCTATCTTATCTTTTTTACTCAGACCTCTTGCGATGTCCTCCTCAAAAACTTTCTTTACCTCCTCTTCCTCAAGCTTCTCTAAATTCCACCGATTCATCTGACACCTTTTCTTCAAGTTTTTAAACCCCAATCTACATTTCATTATCACCAAATTATGGTCGCTATCAATGACTGCTCCAGGGTAAGTTTTGCAGTCAACGAGTTGATTTCTAAATCTTTGCTTAACCATGATATAATCTATCTGATACCTTCCAATATCGCCTGGCTTTTTCCAAGTGTATATTCTTCTATTATGATTTTTAAATTGGGTGTTGGCAATTACTAAATTATACTTCGTGCAAAATTCCATAAGCCGGTCTCCTCTTTCATTCCTTTTGCCCAGCCCGTATTCACCCACTATATTTCCTTCCTTGCCTTTTCCAATGCTTGCATTCCAATCTCCAACTATTATTAAATTTTCATCTCCTTTTACGTGTTTAATTGCTTCATCAATCTCTTCGTATACACACTCTACCTCATCATCATCATGGGCGCTTGTAGGCATATAGACGTTAACAATCGTTGTCGGTTTAGGTTTTGATTTTATCCTTATTACAATGATTCTATCGCTATGCGTTTTGAAATACTCCACTCTCCTCCCTATCTTCTTGTTCATCACGAAACCTACTCCTGCCTGCCCATTATTTGACGCTGAGTTAATTACTCTAAAATCACCTGACCAAAAGTCGCCTTCCTCTTCCCACCGAACCTCACTAATTCCTACTATATCCACATTTGTCCTACCCATTTCCCTTTTTAAATTCTCTAGCCTACCAACCTTTTTCAAGCTTCTAACATTCCACGCTCCGACTCGTAGAATGTTATTTTTTAATTTTCTGGTGACCCCTTCCTTAGTAGTCCCCACCCGGAGATCCGAACGGGGGACTATTTTACCTCCGGAATATTTTACCAAGGAAGGCGCCTCCATTATTGCTATGTGAAAATGCAGAGAGCCACATTTTCTTGGAAAAAAAGCAGCTGTAGTTTTCCATTGCTTTCAGCTGCGCAGTACTCAGAGGACTGAGTGATGTTGATACGGCCGTTTAAGTCGTCCTGACTCACGCCCCTAACAACTACTGAAAGAGCTGCTGCCCTCTTTCAGGAATCATTCCTTAGTCTGGCTCTCAACAGATACCTCTCCGATATGGTTGCACCTTCGGTCCAGCTACTCTGTATCCCTGAGCACTCAAGCCCCCTCACCAACGGCAAGGTCTCATGATTCATAGAGGAGGTCATATGTTCTAGCTCTTCATATTCTTTCATGAATTGGATGTTTTGTGAACGCATCTCTATGTTAACGGATAAGCGACTCTCTAATGATAAAAAGCTTCTTAATCATTTGATTCACAGAGTTCACAAATATCACCTTTCAAGGAAATTTTCACACAGTACCTTCCAAGATTATCCCTGAAGGTTGTGTTCATACAACCTTCATACAGGTCTTCGTACAGTTTATCGTTTCCGGTTTACTGCCTTTCGGGGCAGCCGTCTTCTATGTCCAAAAACTTCTATATGGTTTTGTTTATGTCGTACAGCGTAGATAGATGGCAAACTGTAGTTATGTGCGACATAGTATTGGTCATTACTTGGCCGGAAATGATCCAACCAAGCACTGTAGTTTGAAGGGTTGGAGATGAATCATAAAGTTTTAGTCTTCCGTCACGTAGCAAGTCGAAAAATAACTTTGCTCTAATAAGCAAGTCAATGTCACTCGGTTGATTGAAATGAGGATATGCTAATTAAACATTATGTGGAATGTTCATGTCCGATTTTTCAACTGGCACAGTGGGTAAATGTTTGGTAATAGATGTTAGGATTATACAATCAATAGTGAGGGAAAATGTATTAAATCTTGAGTTAATGACATATTGAACAGCCTTACAAGTTTTGATAGTGTATGTCCCAATTCCATTCACTTCTACAGACATTTTCAAATGGAAAGTCTAGTTTTCTGACCGCCCTTTCAGTCACAAAATCTGACTGTGATCCTGAATCTAATAGTGCACGACAAAGATGAGGAGCCCCACGATAATCAAGAACAGACAATAGGGCAGTAGACAACAGAAGAACGAACGACTTGGCACGATATACATGATGTGGATACGATTGACTTTGACTACTGGATTCAGGAAGCAAAGATTTATCTGTCCTTTCTGAATAATGCAATAACGTATTGTGACGTTTACCACAAAGTTTGCATGAGCCTGCAGCACAATTTTTTTTTGATTAACAGAAAACAGGCAATTACAGCAAAATCCTAACTTCCACACCTTCCTTTCTCTATCTTTAATGGATAATGATTTGAACTTATCATAGAAATATAATGGGTGGGAATCACATAATGAACATTTCTTTATAGAAGATAAGAAGTTAAACGTGGATATTATTTTCTGAATTTTGTTTGAGTTTCGATTTGAAATTTCCAGGTTGAGATTGTTTTAATAAGGGTGCTGGTTCAGATTCAACAGTTTCTATGAGTCGACATCCTTTCTATAGAAATTTTATTTAATCAGACAAAACGGGCACATTGTTAGAATTGACATCTTATTCTCATTGACTGTGAGTAGTTTTCTCCAACTTGCTGATAATCAAGTGAATTATTAGAGTGTCTCATTGTGGGTTGCCCTAATGTACGTAGGGCACGCATATGTATGTGTACATCATCAATTAATTTTCTCAAATTAGAACTACACTTTGTCTAATTTATTTAGATTGAAAATAGCTGAGACGTGTTTGTTGATTAAACACCTTTTCTTTTGAAACCTCTCCACTAAGAGATCGCAAGCAGTTTTATAATTTTCGGATAATCCTTCTAGAGATTGTAAGATACTGGAGGCACTGTCCTTTAAAGACAATTTGAGATAGTGAAATTTCTGACAGACAGATTTAGATTATCATGAATTAATGATTTAAAGCTGTCATGGAATGATGACCATTCGTCATAATCTCCCAAAAATGTGGACAGCTTGATAGCTGGTAAGGAAAACCGGGAAAATCCCAACTTGACACCTTACTTTCGTCGGTTGTTTCATGGTTTACACCGATATTGTCAGACTTAATTGTCAGGTTAATCGATACAATGTATCTTCAAATTGAGCCCAATCATCATCATGGCTTTCAGAATCGTCTAAAATATCGATTTCGGTTTGAATTTTTTCGAAATCCGTCAACAATTATTAAAATTTAACTAACCTAAATTAAAGCTGAGCAACATATCTGATTTACCTAAGTAACAATTAAATCTCGTCATTTGTCCCTTAACTACACTTTTTAATTAATAGTCTTAACTATTCTGAATCCTCCATGTTTTAAGTAATAATAGTGAAGAGATGATAATTAACAAATAATTAAAAATAATTAAACTCTGACTGACTCTTTTAATTGTTCTGGTCACAGAGCGTTGGTTGATGATGTTAGCGTAGGCTGTACGCAATAGCCGACGTCACTGATGATGAAGTAAGTATCGCATGTGATTCGAATAATTAAATTAGAAACACATTAATTAACACAAAAACATAAAAATTGTGATTCACTATCCGGACCGGAAGACCAATTATGTTTGATGTTGCTTCACATGAAAATTTTGCACTGTTTTTTAACATAAATTTTTAGTGGACTGTAAATAAATGAGTTTTTATTATGCCCTAATTGCTGTGGCCCAGCTGGTCTCACACACGTTTTAACACATAAAATGTAAACAAACAGAATGTAAACAGTAAACAAATAAGAACACTTCATGATCTCATCCAATGTTAATTAACACTCTTTTTTTTAAATACTGAACTCGTAAACAACTAAATATATATCCTAAAAACAGTCAAACTAGGTTATAAAACGTGAAAATAATTTTCTTATTATTAATAATAATAATATTTATTATTAATTTAGTGCTTCTTTTAAGTGCTAAATTTTAGTTGTGTTTGGTAATTTACCCGCGACTGTGATAGCTGTTTGAATTTCATCAATATTCAAATCCAAATAATTATCGAATTGAGAAATTTGTTGTATTTTACAAGTTGAACTTTTTTAAGTTTATTTTTTACAAATGCGAAGCATAAGTTGCTTATCGATAAATGAAGCTGTAGTTATAAAATCACTACAATAAGTTCATTGCTGAGAAATGTTAATATTATTAATCTTAAAATATTTCAATAAAATACTTAATATTCTACAAACATGATGATACGATAGTGTCGAGGGTCCAGGAGGCAGAGCCCCCTGGCAAGCCCTATCCGGCTAGTTTTAGTATAGAAACCTTCAAGTTTTTGCGTCAGTGAGTGAAAAATGTTTACTCCTTGCCAGCGTAATCTATGGCCTTGTTTTGCAAAAAAAAAGCATAAGGAAATAATGAGGTATGTGTTACTAGAAAATCTAAGTTTAGGTAAAAAATAAAACCTTCTTATTGAAAAGGTAATAGATTAACATTTTATTTAATTTCGTATAAAGATATTAAGTATTTATCTGAGAGATTAATATATGCTTTGCAATGTCATAACTAAAACAGAAAATGAAGTTATATATTTACGGTACTACGGAAATTTATATTTACTATAACTGCTAATTTAATTTTACTGCTATCTACTGCAGTGAATTTATGTAGTTATTAAAAGTGTGATACTGATTTGTTTGAATTTTTTAAGACAGATTTATTTAATATTAATCTATATTAAAATCAATTGTTTCATTTTTTTCATAAAATTACGTTCTTTAAACTTATTGAATTTTGTTTTGATGCGAATCAATATTCTGGATTCTATTTGGATTCAAATAACAATATTTTCTAATCAATAAATAAATCAATTGATGCTTTTAAATTTTTTTTATTGCATTGGTGTATGGACAATATTATTTTTTGTATGAAATAAACATCTGCGTTTAGCTTACAGTATTTGATAAAATTCCATAATTTTTAGTATTTCTAAATTAAAACTTTTTCAAATATAATTGTAAAAAAAATCTGCTGGCAAATAATGTTTAAATTCAAAACAACTCAAATGTTTGTTTTGGAAAAATGGAGTTTACAAGCTTGAAAATGAAAATTAACATAAATTATGTAACTATTTTTTTTTGACTGGTCGTAATATTTGACATGATCTAATCAATAGATTGGCAAGATAAACTATCATTGTTCACAGTAGCAGGAAGTATGTAATCTTATCTTTAGTATTTACATGGAATTATTTTACTTACCTGATCAACACCAATAAATATTATATATATATATATATATATATCTCATTTTTACAAACCATTTCCAACTGGAATATTTCTAACTTAAATCGAAAATAGAAAAACAGTTTGTTCAAAGAATCGAGTCTTTTTTTTTTTGAGTGATGAATTAATTCATCACAAAAGCTTAGAAAGAAGATTACTCGTGGAAATGTGAAAAAGGAAATTAGCATATGAAAAATACCGTGCCTGATCGGTATTCGAACCTGGGACGTCCAGATAAAAAACCGAGACGCTACCACTCCAGTACGAAAGATCAGCATTCCGATCGGAATACAAATTAGAAATATAATTACTAACAAATTACTACAAAATATTTAAAACCGTTTGTGTATTACCCAAACGCGTTTGAGTTGAGCTTAAAATGTAAAAAAAAGCGCAAAATATAATTAAAAGGAAAAATCACAACACGCACAAACGCTCGTATCTCTTTCTCTGTTTTTAAAACCTTTTATCTTTTTTTTGTATCAAATTTTTCAACGTCTACATGCTTCATATTAAAACAATTTTAAGGCGAGGTCCATAATTACTTTCTGATTTGATAGCCTCCAACTTTACCTCTTTTATATTTTTAACTACTCTATAAATTACTTTTGAAAAACTGGAATTAACTACATTATCAAGTTGCTACCAAATGCGGGAAATGGGGAAGTTTAAGCCTGTTTTTTTTTTTTTTTACTAGGAAATTGCTTCTATTAAGGGATGGAATTTACTTTCAAGAACAGCGTGTAATAATATACTTTAAAATTTAAGGAAAATATAATAAATTATGGTATATAATTTGATACTTGTTTTGACTTTACTGAGTAAAGAAATTTCTTAAGTAATTCTTTGAAAAATATAAGAACAGAAAAGAAATTGAGCTGAATTAAGAGACATGAATAGATGTTAACTAGGCCAGACATATATATTGCCCAGACTATAAGAACTTTCTTATTAAGATACTAAAGACTTACATTGTTGCCAACATTTTATTACAAAAATCTTTAGCGATTCCATTACGGTTTTTTTTTATGTTATAAATTGTCATAGAATAATTTTATTTAAATTTTATGAAAGATTGAACAAAAATTTTTTTTTGTAAAAATAAAATCCTTACTTTTTAAAATAAATTTTTTTTAATGTCTATAATTTAAAATTCGATACAAGTTATTACACACCAATTTAATTTTTCTTTGAAAATACTGACATTAAATTATTCATCCCACTATGTGAAGTAACTTAGAATATTGTTCTCCACTGATGTCATATGTCTATTTTGAAGCTCTTAGGGCCTAGACAACTATAGATTCGTAAAAAAAAATTCTGTTATATATTTTTAATTAATATAACCTTCATAAATTCATAAAATGTATATCAATACCCCCCCACCACACTATTTATTTTTATATTTTCAACATTTATTTTATGAGTTTTTCTTTTTTTTTTCTTGTCTTCAGTCATTTGACTGGCTTGATGCAGCTCTCCAAGATTCCCTATCTAGTGCCAGTCGTTTCATTTTAGTATACCCTCTACATCCTACATCCCTAACAATTTCTTTTACATATTCCATACGTGGCCTGCCTACACAATTTTTCCCTTCTACCTGTCCTTCCAATATTAAAGCGACTATTCCAGGATGCCTTAGTATGTGGCCTATAAGTCTGTCTCTACTTTTAACTATATTTTTCGAAATTCTTCTTTCTTCATCTATTTGCCGCAATACCTCTTCATTTGACACTTTATCCACCCATCTGATTTTTAACATTCTCCTATAGCACCGCATTTCAAAAGCTTCTAATCTTTTCTTCTCAGATACTCCGATTGTCCAAGTTTCACTTCCATATAAAGCTACACTCCAAACATACACTTTCAAAAATCTTTTCCTGACATTTAAATTCATTTTTGATGTAAACAAATTATATTTCTTACTGAAGGCTCGTTTAGCTTGTGCTATTCGGCATTTTATATCGCTCCTGCTTCGTCCATCTTTAGTAATTCTACTTCCCAAATAACAAAATTCTTCTACCTCCATAATCTTTTCTCCTCCTATTTTCAAATTCAGTGGTCCATCTTTGTTATTTCTCCTACATTTCATTACTTTTGTTTTCTTCTTGTTTATTTTCATGCGATAGTTCTTGCGTAGGACTTCATCTATGCCGTTCATTGTTTCTTCTAAATCCTTTTTACTCTCGGCTAGAATTACTGTATCATCAGCAAATTGTAGCATCTTTATCTTTTCACCTTGTACTGTTATTCCGAATCTAAATTGTTCCTTAACATCATCAACCGCCAGTTCCATGTAAAGATTAAAAAGTAACGGAGATAGGGAACATCCTTGTCAGACTCCCTTTCTTATTACGGCTTCTTTCTTATGTTCTTCAATTTTTACTGTTGCTGTTTGGTTCCTGTACATGTTAGCAATTGTTCTTCTATCTCTGTATTTTTTTAAGTAATATTAATAAACCTACATTTAATCCTACATTTAATAAATGGAAATCATGTTTACCAATTTTATTATTTACTAGTATATAGACATAGTTTGTTTAGAACAAGTTATTTTCCTGAATATTATTTATTTATGTATTTATATAATTGGTAAAACCCTTACCGAGTCAGTCATCAATAATTTCCTAAATAAAAAATATTTTTTTATTGTACTGCAACAGGAAATCATAATTGAAATTTTGGTGTCCTCTAGTTAAACACTGGCATTTCTCACTTTTTCAACACAAAATTTTTACATTTGATTTACATAAAACGTAAAAGTTTTTCCTAAAACCTCAGTTAAGAGAACTAAAATATAGATATTCTCTAATCACCATATAACAATAAAAATTTCATTGTAGAAGACAACAATTCAAAGTAGTTTATAATTCCAACATTCCCTGAAAAAATTTCGTACTTAGTGTTTTAAATGGTAGATTATAAGAATGTTTTCTTACTTTCCCCCACATTTTTCAATTCAGTTATGACATATATTCAAATTCAGCTACGAAACTACATAATTTCTTTGTAAAATTTAAAAATTAAATATAAACTTTCTATTCTGTAAGAATATTCATAACACGTAGATTAAATACTTTTTTATAATACAAATTGCATTATATTATTATTGTTCTATTAAAAGAATTAAAAAAATAAAAAATAAAAGAAAGGTAGAAACGAATGCAATTTTGCTTCATGGCTTGTATTCAATTGTTTTTTACCTCCATTAAATTAGACATGTAATTAATACGAATCGACCAGTTAACAGCTTCAATCTAATCGCTAGGAAAATAGCAAAATAAAAATGGATATAGATCTTAATTTAAATATTGTCACTCACCATAATGCTTCTTAAACCCGCAAACACAGTCTGAATGATTCATTCCGATTGAATGAAAGCATTCCTTCTTTACATTCTTTCTTTCTTCATATATATATATATATATATATATATATATATATATACGAACAAAAGAACTTGTAGACTTGGTATAAAACTGCAGAATTTCTTCTAAATTAAATCGTTGCACAAAATAACAGAATGGTAAGCCAGTAATGTGAGAAAACATCAAACTTAAAAACTATATGCACTAGCGAAGCGTAGTGAAGTTTTAGCTCAACCTTTTTTTTTGTTAACTGGTCTATTTGTTCTTGAATCTGTGAGGATCTAAAACGAAATTTTTCCGATTTTAATAAAACTTAGCTATACAGTTTCTTGCTATTAGATGGAAAGAATTATGTATGAAAATTTTTCTGTTTCAAATTAGCGACTGCTGTCTTTTTCCACAAGGTTATAATGGGAGGTGGTGGAAGAAATTTTCATTATTAAGCTACCGTTGTTGACTGAACACGTGTTCTCTTCCATTCCAGACATGATGTGCAACTGATGTCACTCAATATTTCTAGCCGTTCCTTTAAATGTGTTACGACTAAAAATGTTTTATTTATTTAAATTTGTTCCATTTTAAAATTTAAATTTTGTTTCTAGGATACTTTTTCTATTCAATAATTTTAAATTGGATTTTGAAGATTCTCCTCTTTGTTCAACTTACCGCCACATAGTTAAAAACAGAGAAAAATACGTACATAAAAATAAAAAAAGAAAGAAATGGAATATCAGGATATAATGGAAGTATCTCGTATCTTCAGTTATTAATAGCCGGTATCCCCGGACACACAGTTCAGCATATCGCTAATACAATGTGAATATGTTGCAGCGCTTGCTAGCTAACCTCTTACTATCAACTATCACTAACTATTAGTTTTTTAGAGTTTACTTTCTGATTTTCACTGGAATAGACAAATCGGAGGAGATATCAGGTTACTTACGCTAAAATTGTAACCTATTTTAAAACGTATCAAAATATAGGACATCAAATATATTTTGTAATGAAATACAAGAAATCAAGATATCGCAAGCCGAAAAAATTACAATTTTGTTATATGTTCTTGTTCTATTCGCATCAACTTACAAAAAAACTTTTTTTAAATAACAATAGATATGTTTTATAAAACAAACATATTTCTTTTAATTTCTATTTTTTGTCTTTTTTTGTAATCAATTAAAAAATAAACAATGCATAAATATATTAGAGACACTAATAATATTAAAATTCATGCCTATGCAAGGAAATTTCAACAAAATTGGAGAAATCATCATTTTTATTAGAAACAGATTGATTATATTTAACAACTGTTTCTTAGATCTGTCATTTTCATTGCCTCAGATGCTATAAATATTATTTTTAACACATCATTGAGATGAAAACCGATCACATCATTGTAAATGAATTTCTTGTAGATATCGCAGTCAATTTCTTGGATAAATTTTTAAACACCCGTTCCATAAACGACTATCGTACTTATGCTCTGTTGGATTCATTTTCTGATTTCAAATGAATCCAATAGACCAAACAATATCCGAAACATCGCAATACCAAACTCCGTCATCTTAACAAAAAAAAATAAAAATAAATCTATAACTGCCACTGAAAATATAAGACCCGCCTGTAAATAGAAAGACCCAGCAGCAATGGACTGATAGTTTTAGTCCAGATAGTAGAATTTCTGTAATTAGGTTGGAGTTGAGCTATCGAAGCGAACGAATGATTTTGTTGTGTTGCTATTTAATACTGTGTTACGGCTAGTTTGTACAAGTCACTCTGCATTACTCTTAATCTTGAATCTTTAACTGAAATTTAGATTATTTTTACTAAAATCTACTCAATCATTTATTTAATCTTATTCTGTTAATACAATTTTATTTTCTGCTACAAAATATGATCGCTTATGAATATTTTTTATTTGTCTTTTCTTTAATTCGATGTACTACTCTGCTAAAATGAATGCTGATAATACAGTTATCAGAACTTTTGCAAAAAAATGCTCAAAGACGTTTTCCAGAGAGAGATGAAAAACAATATCAGTTGGATGTAATGGGTGAACAAAAAAGTAGCGGATATTATCATTAGAAGAACTTATCGGTTCGTTCAGGATCCTTCTTACGATAAGTTTGCTCATGTTGCTACCAAAGAAGATATACAAAAGCTCAAGGTGAAAATGCAAATTCTTGAAAAAAAGAATCGAGCACTTAAGGAAGTTTATAAATTGAGACAGCTATGGAAAAGCAATGAGGCTAGTATAAACGACTTGGGAAGATGTTCAAGGAAGAAATATATTATTTTTAAAGGACTGGAGCGTGGCAATTGTACATTGAAAGCAAAAGTATTTTGTGATAATATGTTGAGTATTGGTAGAGATATTAAGCTGAATGGATTTCACTCTTTGTGAACATCAAATAATTTGATAATATCTACCCAAGGACAAATATGTTGATACGAATTTTCAGAATATAAACTAAGGAATTCTAAATCTATAATAGATCGATGTGTATGCAAAAGAAATTAGGAGATTACGAAAGCTAGATTTAGAATGAATTTAATTGTTAAGTCGTGAGTCAGAGATATAAATGTGCTTTTTCCCTCTGTAATACAAAAACAAGAGGATATTTTTCATATTGATACTCAACTAATCTCTGTTATCCCTTACTTAAGCTTATGCTGGGTTGGGTCAATTGAGCTGTCAAGTGATTTTTTTTGTAGAAGTTTTGAACGGTAAAGGCTAGTATAAGCTGGCATTCTAAATATGAGTGGCATCATAGATGGGGAATAGGAGTTTAATTATTAACTTTGTAGGACTAACATTTTTTTTTTTAACGATTAATTCATCACATAAGTTGTGCAATGGGAACATAAAATGTATGTTTTATAGCGTATGAAAAGTACTATGGGAGATTGGGATTTAAACCCAGGACCTCCGGATGAAAGACAAACAGTATCAATCCGCTATGGAATTGAAAATTATTTTAAAAATTACTTTAAAAATCGGTGTAGGAATATTTTAACTTTTAGTTTTCAATATTAATATCGAGGTTTCAGTGTATGTATTGAACATTATTTTCTGTCTGACTTGTTAAATTTAAGATGGCTGAATTAGGATTTATTGAAATATTAGTGTTAAAAGATTAAAAATTAAGTATAATTTGTGATTGAAAGGTAAATATGTAATATCCAATTTTTTATGCATTCAGTTCCAAGTTAAATTATGTTACAGTGATGAATTATGTTAAAAATTTACAGTTGTTAAGTAAATTTACATTTTCAACGCACATTTTAATTTTGAATTTATTCTATTTCTTTATAATTTTACTTCTTGTTTTTTTTTTCTTATTGCAGTGATTTTTAAAATGTTACGTTACTGAACTAATAATATATGCGTGTATTTACAAGAATTGTTTTCGTTGAGCACGTACACTTCGCATAAATATGTTGTACGTGCGTGCAAGAGAAAAATAGAATTTCACCCTTTTATGTAATAAAGGGAATTGTTTCTTCCTTTGAAGATTATTATAGTATGATAGTATTAGCAGTAATAACACTGTTATAGAAAATTAAACTTTTTTTTTAATATTTTTCTAAGTGTGATACCTTTCCTCCTTCCTTGTTTTTTTTGCTTGGATTACAGATCTGTAAATGAAATATTTTTATCACCCTTATTTTAATAGAAAAGGCACATTAAAGATATATAAAAACTAATATAACTAATGTTTTAGGATTCATATACTTATATTATCTTAGCAGATGCTCTCCTGTCGGTTTGTAGACTAGAGCTGTCAAGTGATTTTTTTCTAAAATTTTTGAACGGGAAAGACTATGATAGCTGGCAGTCTAAAGAAGAGTGGCAAGATCAAATAGTCTTACAAAGCTGAATTAAACCACTACAGTAAACAACTAGCACACTAAGACACCATTTGCCTATGTAACGGTTTTAAAAACGTGAAATAACATGCTGGAAATATTTAACATGTTCATCACTTGCTGCCCAAGATTTGGCGGAAAAAATACAGATGTGAACGCAGGAAATGAACTTTTTGAGATAAATTACATAGCATTCCTATACACGAATTCATAAGTTTATCTACAGAAGCTAGTAAATTTGTGATTATGGACACCTAGAAAATGTTTGCAAGAATCTTTAAATGCTGTCCAAAGAGTGAGTCAACACATAAGTAAAATATTTCATCTCTAACCAGTTTCCTTATTTGTGAACGAACAAAAATCGTTTCTCTAATTTTATACTATAACTGCCTGCCTAAAAAATCAACTACTTTCAAATCTCTAAACAGTTTCAACTATGCATTTATAATTTACTTTTTCAAAAACAATTTTCATAAGATTATATATTTCTTTAATTCTGGTACAAAAGAATATTAATTACTACTGTGAAGTTGAGCTGCTTTTAAGTTGTAGTTGAAGAAATTAATGGAAATGCGCCATTCCACAGTTCATGAACTTGCTCTAATTTTAACATAACCTCATCAATATTTGTACAGGAAACTAAATAATTTGCTTCAGCAAAGAATTGGGAAAAATATTTGCTGCTGGTTTCGATAGCTAAAGATTTTTTGTATTAGTTTAATGTAATTCCAAAATTGGAATCTTGAGCCTAAAAGTTCAACTTGATTTTTTGTTTGAATTTCTTACAAAGTAATTTTATTTTAAGATGTTGCTAACGGAATTTGTGGTATGAATCATGATTATCATCATCTATAATGACTTCTCCACACTGTTTTCATGAAACAAATTTTCAGGAACTTTTAGTTAAATAGAAGTAACAATCGGTTAAGTGATCTTTTGGTTCAAGCCAAACCATACGGGCAACAAATAGCAAGGCCTTTCGTTTGCCTTTTATACATCCTCTTACATTGATCGCTCAGTTACTATATATTATATGAGGAGCCCATGTAGTCTCCTAATTGCTAGTATCCTGATCGCAGATTTTACAGCCAATGTACAATTTGTGAGCTTTTTCAATTAAAGGTATATTTTTTTCTTATATGATCTTATAGTCTACTCACCGAATACGTAACAATGTCTAAATCATTTACACATTTACCTGGGGTTATGAGACTTCACTGCTCACTCAATACAGTTATCACACTGACTGAAGAGTTTATATTACTAAAAGAGTAATGTTACAAATCCGACAGGTTTTGAATTGAATAGACATGATAAATCTTGTTCATGTACGACTAATAAATAGGTATGATGTCATGATATAATCGATAATGTTTGTAATATGACTTAAGTTATTGTTTTATGATTTACAACTAATTAATAAAGTTAAAAAAATATACTGAGAACGTAAATATAAAGTAATAAAATAAAATAAATAACGTGTGTGAGTAATCATGGTTTGTATAATTATCAACAATATTTAAAATTTTAATTTTGGAATTTTTCAAAAAACATAAGCAGATGGAAAATTTCGGACTTTTTTCAGGATTATAAAACAGACTGGTTTCATGTATCGGATGTTACGAAATAAAAATGTGTGTGTCAGTGATATTAAGATATAAATCTTGCATTTAGGACTAATTTCTCTCTGTTTATTATTCTACTAAGATTACCAGTTAGTGTTCTTGTTGTAGTGTGTTACTGATATGTAGTATTATCTTATTCTGTCTTACTACTTCAACTTTCCAACAAACGATTACAAATTAAGATGTAGATAGTGTATTGTACAATCAATTTGTATTTTTATTTGAAAATCTTTACTTACCGATTGATGTTTTTTCCATATGTTAGGGGTGATGAGGGAAGCTTAACTCCAAATTTTTAACATCCCCCTCACATAGATTTTTGAAAAACTCAAAAAGTTTTTGAAATGCGTTTTTCTGTGAATCTATGCAGTTTAGAGAAACGTTTTACAAACAAGAAATGTAGATGACATTCTACTCTACAATTAATGTTTTTAAAGTTACGCTGTATAATTTGAAATTGAAATACTAGGTGGCGCTGAAATTGTAAAAAAACGTGTTTTTTCGGTTTTTTCACGGGAAAAATATTTTTCATCTGTATTGCATTTGGAAAAGTGTTTAATCTCAAAAAACAGACAACTTTTATTCATACAATTTTCTTGTACGATTTACCTACCGTTTTGGAGCTGTAGCTTGTGAATTGGGCACGTGTTCGAAACCGGTCTAGTCGTTTACAACTTCGTTTACAACATTTTTTACAAACTCACCGCCACCTAGTATTTCAATTTCAAATTATACGGTATAACTTTACAGACATTAATTGTAGAGGAAAATGTCCTCTACATTTTTTGTTTGAAAACCAATTCTCTAAAATGCATAGATTTAGAGAAAAATGCATTTTAAAAACGTTTTGAATTTTTCGAGTTTTTCAAAAATCTATGGGAGAAGGATGTCAAAAATCTGGAGTTAAGTTCCCTCATCATCCCTAACGCATGGACAAAAGATCAATCGGTAGGTAAGGATTTTCAAATACAGCCTATTTTGATGACAAATTGCCTGTATTATACGTTGTGAATCAATTATACTTTATTATTTTTAATTAATGTACTCTGAAAATGGAAAACTGAAAATACAGCATTATTATTATTATTATTATTATTAACGTTTACTTATATTCATCTATACAAATATAAAAATAAATATTTTTTTGGACTAGTTATAAATCTCCATATACATATTTAAAAAAATATTACACAAACTTTAAAACAAGATCATACCAACACTGTTACAAAAAAAACCAAAAAAAAAAACATAACAAATATACTTATTCTTAGGTTTATTTTATAGATATTATAAACGGGTTACTTGACAGATCTTTCACAACCGCATCCTAATCCGGCAAAATATAGAGCAACGCATCATTTATGTGAAATAATCATGAAAAGTAAATTATAATAAACAAACCAAAATGTTCTAAATAACATTAAAGATCGTTTAATAAAAGAAAGTATTAAAATTTAATTAAGCATATATTTTAATTAAATCATTGAAAATACTTTTTTATAAAGTAATTTGTACAGAGAACTAGAATAGTCATAAAGTAAATGTTCAATTTTTTAAAATGAAAAATTATTAAATTTTCATAAATAAGGTATCAATCTCTTTTCTCAATTTATTACTGATACTGCACTGTATCCGGATTTAATGAAAACTGTCAAAACATTATTTAGTGTACATGATACCCCTATAACGACTCCCGTTATCTAAAATCCCACCAAGGGAAAAAGGCAGAAATAGAACCTTTTTTCATCCCTAACTCATTAATATTTCATGTTTTCTTTACTCTCTCGGTATATGTATATTTACATTATTATTATTATTATTATTTCGGCCACCAGTGTCTTAAACGTATGTTTCCCCACTGCTGAAAGAAAAAAAGCTTCTACCGGAAAAGTATCTTCTACAAAAAATAGTCATAAATTTAATTTGTAAAATGATTTTTCCAGAAAACTAAAATTGTTACATCATTATTTATTTGTTCCTTCTATTTCTAATAATTTAATTTACTAATGAAGTACGTAAAATGTAAACGAAGAAACGCAGTATAAATATATAATTCCATTTAAAACTATTCTCCAGTAGAACGTAATAAAAAAATTTATGGAATTGAAAACGTAGCCTTTATACGGAAGAAATTTTTACTTCCTCAACAAAGAAATTGGAGATTAATTAACTAAAATTACTGCTGCTGATTTCCCTCTTGATCACTTAATATTATAGATGAAAAACCAATTCAAAGATATTTTGTAAATTAAAAATTAGTGGAAAATAAATTTATTATATTTAAACTAAAATAAACTTAGTTATGAATGAAATTGATTAGGTTATCATATCAGGGACCCTTGTTAAAAGCACTATATCACTACGTTTATTTCTTGTTAAAATTTAAATAATCCACTTATCTCTAAATAAAAAATCATTCGCTTAAGAAAATAACGTAAGAGGCCTAACTAAATGCCTGATACAGAGAAATTGCTTATCGGTAACTCTTTTCAATTGCATCAGAATGAATCTAAAAAGTTTGAATTTACAAAAATAAGTGAATAACAGATGAAAATAAATGGTTGTATTTGTTTTCTGAAGATTTTTGCCGAAAACTTGCACTTCCTGAGATTTTTACAGTTGATTTTTATATTATAATGTTCTTTCATCTTTACAATAATATTCCATCAAATAGATTTTTCTAGATTAGTGGTGGTTTTAAGAGAAGAATTCTTAAAAATCCAGTCTGTAATCTAGTTCTGTAGATTTAATACTTACTTATTTAAAGGGGGGAAAAATATATAATAGAAACTGACAACGGATTGTGATACTTTTTTATAAAAGTTGAGTTTCATCGTACGATAATGTAGAGAGCTAACTGCATCACACTTTACTATAAATAAGTCACACTAAAGATAGAGTTAATTTCTAGTTAAGGCAGTTTTTAAATAATTATTTGATAATTATATTATTAACAAAAATTATGTTTAAGATATAAAATTAAATCTTTTAATTGAAGATTAAATTTGACAGACCATTATTTCATTCAAGCATAAAGAACATATTCAAATTTTTTTTTTGAAATAAAGTTGAAATAATAATTAGGTAAGTTTGAATATTCTATTAAAATTAATTTTTACTTATCGTATCTTAAATCTCATATTTTTTTCATTCCCATCTGGAACCTGATAAATCTGATGATTAGCAACTTTTATCTACGGAGAAACCAAAAAAAGGTTTATAAATAACTGAAAGTTTACGTACATATTATTCTATCTAAATAAATACTTTCCTACTCCTTTTTAAAATTTGGATTGAATATAAATAAATTGAATTATTGTGCCTGAAGTATACTTCATTCTTTATCACTTTTATTTTTTTAACACAAATCATTCAATTGGGTTTATTTTTCTTTTCATTTTTGTTCCTTTCTTATAGAATTTTTTTTAACACATATGTGTATCATTCATTCATCATATTTCATACACCACTGAAAAATAATCTTAGAATAACGAATGTCGAATATATTTAAAAAATAATACATTACCTCAATCGCCCTTTTAAAACTTTTCTGTAAAAGTTAAAGCAACAGTTTCTATCAAATAAGAGAGACTTTTTTATAACTCAGATCATTTTTTCTTCACTTTTTTTCAAGCAGATTCAAAAACTATTGGAAAAATAAAAATTACTGTTTTTCTTTTCCAAGAAAATTGAAAATTTCTGTGCATCATTAGAACCTGTATTATTGTTCTATCACACGATATGTCTTTAACTAGCCCTAAACTGATGCTAAATTTGGATTTATTAATGTTAGAAAGGAGAATTGACTATGGAACAGATTTATTAAAAACTAGAAAAACCAGTAATATTTCGAATAAAGAAACAAAATATATATATATATATATATATATATATATATATATATAAAGTACAAGTTTCATTGAGACACTGTAAGTTATAGCAGGTGCCAACCTGTTACACAGAAATTACAAATATTATTACTAAATACAACGCAATCACATTTTTTCTTCCATGTACCTATGAGTGGTTTGAAGGGATGATTTTGATGTTGCTATTTATAATTGTTTAGTTTTATATGTTTCTTTACCTACCTACACTGTTATCTTGTGTCTAATTAAAAAAAAATATAAATACAAAGATAGATATTTTACCGTTTTCAGTAGTATTTTGAGGTACAAAAAAGTATAAGTTATCTTTCTTCCAGATTCCCGACTAACTGATGTTTTAATGTTATATTTCTGGATCTGCTTAGGATATATTTTTTGATAAGGAAACTATTCTTGAGTTAGTATCTGACATAAAATATCATTAGAATTCAATAGAATTTAACGATAAAATCGATTCACCGTTAAAAACCGATTACAGATATATTAAACTTTTGATTACTAAAACATTACCTAATAAGATCTGAAGAAAGTAGACATTTTAGAAATATATCATACAAACAAAACTTTATAAATCAACAATATTACTTTCTTTGTGAAAATTATAAAACACATAAAAATATTTATTTTAACAACACATAACTTAAATGCTCAAACTGATAGACACTCGCACGGAATAATACACCGTTCTAGTTAATAAATGACTTGGTTCTTCTATTAAATGGAAATTCAAAAAAAATAAACTAATTATCATATTAAACAAAATTTGTCGTAATCCTATAGAAAAAATCTTTCAATAAAAACATCACTGAAACTTAACTAGTTATATCTTTTATTATAAAACTGCTATTAATTTCAATATTCATTTTTTATTCAAATTTTTGACATTTAAAATCACAATAATAAATACTGGTTTATTTTTCGCATTTAAATTGAATTTTCTTTAGAAGTTTTTGTAGGATAAATATAATTTAAATTTTTAACCCATTTTTCTGTAAGTTCTATTTTAATTCTTATTCAAATTGTTATAGTATAATAGGAAAAATAATGAAGGAATTTTTTTATGAAATGACTTACCTTTGTCTCAAGCTTGTTTTTTTTTTTATAATAACGGAATAAGAAAACGAATATATAGGTAAATAGTATCAGCGAAAAGTGAGTAAATTGTTCTATTATTATAATGAATCACAATAAAACATAATATTAGACCAAAATAAGTTCTTCCAGGATCCTTCCAACTAGTGTTCGTTTACGCTAAGCTCAGTCTGTTAGGAAATAGGAGACTATCCATAACAAGGATTAGAGCAGCTTATAATTAAACAACGTTTTTACATCAATTTGCTCAAATTACTATTCCTTAGTAAACTGGAATATGTTCTATCTGTAACAATATTTATTAAGATTACGATACTGCGAAGTATTTTAATGCAAAAAAGACATGTGTTCGAATCACATATCCTCGTATAGTTGAAAAAAAAATCGTCTTCAAAGACAGAGTTATTTACATTAGTATATATTCTAAAACCTGATTTAATATGTTCAGATATCCAGCAGATATTCTGACGCTAGTAGATCCCTGTGAATAACACACTTGGGTTATTAGTAGTATTAGTTAACTAACTGGCATGAAATTTCAGTTGCAAATTCGCTATTAAATTATGAAAATAATAATAATAAAAGTATGGCCCTAATACAAAGTTAAAAATTAAAAATCAGAAAATTAAGCAAAATATGAAGTTACAAATGCAGATTATGCATTAGAAATGAAAAATCAGAAACTAGCCGCCCTTACAACATGATTATGACGATATAAGAGATCAAACAGTAGAACGAAAGAAAATTTCCTTCAAAATAAAAATTTTAAACAGAATGAGAAATTATTTTACCGAAAATTACCAGAGGAGAAAAACCACAATTCTGAACTACCAACTCAAGAACAAGTGGAAGAATTTTGGAAAAACTTCTGGTCGAGTAACTCAGAAGTTAATAGAAATGTCGCTGGATAAAAGTAGTAGATGAAAAATGGAGAAATGTCGAAGCAATGAATTGCAACATGATCACACTCAAAGAATTAAGCATAGATTTAAGCACATTCACAATTAAAAATCGCCAGGATCTGATAAAGTGCATAACCTTTAGCTAAAAAAGTTCAATGTAGCGCACCCAATACTAGCAGAAGGATATAATGATGATGGTGAACATCCAGAGAAAACACCTAAGTTGTGAATAGAGGGGATAGCATTCCTTTTACGTAAAAGTAATAACATGAAAGACCCAGCTAAATGTAGACCCATAACATTGCTACAGACAACATATAAATTATTGATGCCAATTATTGCCAACAGAATATACAATTACCTAGAAACCAACAAAGTCTTCCATATGTAAGAGAAGGGACGTGCAAAAGCCGCAAGAGGGAGTGAAGAGCAAATAATCATAGATACGGTACCGAAGCAACAAGTCTGATACATCAAAAGGAATCTGTAGATGGTCTATGTAGACTATAAAAAGGCATTTAACAGCGTACCGCATTCATGGCTGACGAAGATCTTAGTAACCTATCAAGTTGATGAAAAGACGATTGGGTTCTTGAGATATGCAATGAGTGTTTGGAGCACGATAATAATCGCAAACAGTGCGACAAGAAAAGTACAAATAGAACCCATAAACGTAAATAGAGGAATATTTCAAGGGAACCCTCTAACTCCCCTTGTAATCCTTATTTGTAATCAAGAGATTAAAATCTGGCACATCTATTCTATATGGATGACTTAAAAAGATTTATGGAGGGATTGAACATCAACTGTGGAACTTGCTTAAACTGGTGGCAATGTTCAGCGTAGACATTAAAATGAAGCAAGGAACAAATAAATGCAAGATATACGCCATTGTGAAGGGAAAATTTCACCAGGCGCAAAATTACGACTTGCAGATCCAGGTAGCATTAGAAGCAATAAAAAAGATGATCTGTACAAGTACCTAGGATGCGATTAGACAATATATCTGGAGCACAAAGCCATTAAACAAAAACTTATGAAAACTTACGAAAAAATAAAGTAAAGGCAGTGAACACCTATGCAGTACCAATATTTAATTATTGCATTAATTATAATAAAGTACAGAGAAACAGAGTTAGATGAGTTGAACAGACTCACTAGAAAAATATTCAAGAAAAGTTCCACCACATCCAATCGTCAAAGGAAAGATTCACGCTGCCGAGAAAGGAAGATGGAATAGGAGTATCCGATATTAAAAGTCTATGCTACGGGCAGATCAAAATATTAAGGGATTATTTCCATAACAAGCAATTCCCGTTCTGTCAAGCCGTCGTAGCGGCAGACCAAAACTCCACGCCATTAAACCTAGTCAACAGGACCAACAACGTAGAAATAGAGCAACTCAGATAAAATTCTAGATTTGGAAAGGAATTCTAGACACCATCTAGTCCAAGAAGGAGTCGACAGAACGGCTTCAAATACTTTTGGCTTGTGCAGGGTAAGTTACATCACGAGACGGATGGGTTTATTTGTAGCATACAGGATCAAGTAGTAGCAACTAGAAGTTTTAAGAAATTTGTTCCTAAAGAAAATATCAACTACAAATGTAGGCTGTATACACTATATAATGCAACAATAAAACATATAATCGCTGGCTGTCTGATTCTAACTCCAACGGAGTACACCAGCAGGCAAAACAACGTGGCAAAAATCGTACATATGAAACTCTATAATAGATACAAGGTAGAGTTTTAATATAAGCTATACTATATTTACGAATTAGCCTCCTTTTCGGAGAACAGTAATGTGATAATTGGCTGGAACTAGGCAAATATAACAGCAAAACCCATCACCTGTAATAAGTCAGATATAGTAGTAATTGAAAAAATGGAAAAATTAACTTACCTAATAGACGTGGCCATCCCATCAAGTAACAACCTTAACATTAAACACAACGAGAAGCTGCAGAAACATACAGATCTTGCTTTAGAAATTAAGAAGAAATGGAATTAAAAAGAGGTTTATATAATCCCAATAATTATATCTGCGGTGGGAATAATACTATCTATTTTGAAGAACACTCTTGTAAAATTGAACAGTGGAAAACCCACGCGCTAATGCAAAGGAGCGAGATAAGTGACACCTTCCATGTTGTCCGGAAGATATTTAATCAACAATAGTAGGCCTAGTCGCGTTGGTATAAATTACTCCGAGTTTAGAGAACGTTACCGGCAAAAAACCGTGAATTTGGAAATGATAATAGAAGTATGACACTAATACCCCAATATAATATAACAATATCTATTAAATTGTAATTAGGTTAAGTTCGCAATATTCAGTCTTAATCCTTGTTTATTCATTAAATTTAAGCCGGATAAAAATTTAGATTTGCTATTTTAAATGGTAACTAAATTATTTTTTTAAACATAATAATTATATTCATCAAATAATTAAATTATTTACATGATTCCTGACAATAATTACTAAAAAATGTCCAGTTTATGATATTTAAAAAATCTTTTATTAATCAAAAAATAATTCATTTTTTATTTTGGTATTTTTTTTTTCCGTAGGGGAGGAGCTGTGCCAGCCGCCGTCAAGCCCGCACTGAAGGCAGTGCGGGGCTCTCACCCGATAAAAAACCTCCCCTCCTACCATGCAGGGGCCGGATCTAAGCCATATGATATGTACAGCCACCCAGGCACTCTACTATCCGAATCCGTGTGACCGGAAGGCTCCCCAGGGGGCGATCGACCAGCGACGACTCCGAGCAGCCCCCGTCGCCCACCTTCAGAAGATCAACCGTCATTGAACTCCAAGTCTCCATAGATTCGCATCTACTCAGCCTGCCGTCGCCTCTCTTCATTGGCCTTCTCTCGTATCATTGATCCGATCGTCGTCGAGACACACTCCCACTTGTTACTATTGCTGAGCATTACCTCGATTATATTGTTGGCCCCCTCCACACCCTGATCCTCGAGCACTACGCGGAAGTTGCACCATCTAGGGCAAAAAAATACTACATGCTCTGCTGTATCCAGTCCACCGCAATCGTGACATCGACTTGTATGGCATCTTCCCATCCTTTACAGGTAGTCCCGAAAACATCCATGTCCAGACAGGAATTGGGTGAATTCGTCGCCTGTGTTACTATGCTTTTGCTCCATCCAGTTCCTGACGTTTCTTATGAGCCCATAGGTCCACCTTCCTTTGTCCGAATCTCGCCATCTGTTACGCATTTTGGTATTTGAAATTTATCTCGTATAGCATTTGAACAGATGCAAATAAAATAATTCATGTTTTCTTTTCTTTAAAATTACACAAATTATATGAGTGACGAAACTAAAAAAAAAATTCTTGTTTAAATGTAATATCTACATTAGTTTTAAAGAGCGGGCTGAATACCCTAAAACTTTTATCGTTGAAAATTTAATTTTTAAACATCTAACTCATTATACATTGCGAAACTTTAACTATTTACTTCAATCAATCTGAAATTATTATTTATTTAATTTTTAATTTTCCAGTGAATAACTTCCGTATCCAGATCTTCAATTAAATTTCCTTGCTTTATCCGTAAATCATAATTTTCATTTACCTCTTCTCGCTCTGTAAACCATTAAACTGTCTTTTTTTAATCTCTTTAGCCAAAATCTAAGCGTAACTAATGACATGATATTTAATAACACGTTGGCGTACATAAAGTGAGATTTTAAGATATAAATGTAACTTGTGTTAGACCATTCTCTATGTACAATAGACTAATTTTACCGGCAAATAAAACCTTTTTTTCAAAATGAAAAATCCAGAGGCCGATTACAATGTTCTACTAATATTATAGCCTCAAACGTCTTAGCTGTAGGAGAGCATTGCTAGAAACTACTTTAAAACACCTAGGGTTTGGTCGAAATAAGAAATATAATATAAAGGAAAGACATAAGTTTATATAGACAGATTGTTTGTATTTGGTAATTGAATGAAGAAGTAGAAGAACAGTTGTTATTTATTTCAATTTTATATATATGATAACAGGTAGTAAATGAATAAATTATTCGTTTTAAAAAATTATTACATAAATTTCCTCACTTAGTTAATTAAATGTAAAAATAAAATAATAGTAATTTAGTTACCAATTTAAAATATCAAAACTAAATCTTTATCCGGTAATAATTCTAAATTTAATAAATAAAAAAGAATTAAGTGTGAGTATTGTTAATTATTCTAATAGCAACTTAATGGATATTATTCAATTTTATTGGTGTTAGTGCTATTCATCTATTATTATTATTATTATTATTATTATTATTATTATTAAAATGCAATTAACACATTTCCAACTGAAATTTCATGCAATTTAGTTAACAAGTACAAAGACTACGTGTACGTAATGGTATTAAGCAAAATAAGCATAGTACGAAACTTGGGAACATAACAAATTCTAGTTAAATCTTAATTCATTATAGGAATCAGAGGCAACCAAGCTTTGTACAAAAGTTGACAAATCAAGTGATTATATATGTTGTATATAAAGGAGATGGAATTATTAAGTAACAAGATTTATCTTCGTCTGTAGTTCAACATTGACTTTTCCAATCGTTTGATATATTATACAGAGAAAATATAGCAGCCAATTATTATTCAAGTGGAGTAATACTCCAGATAATTCTATTTCTAGAAATTTAAAAGATATAAAAATATTTATACCGGAATTATGTGAATATAGACATTTATTTATTTTTAATGCAATTTTTCTCATTTATCTTTCATCAGGGTTTTTTTTTTTGAAAAGGGTAGGAAATCAAAAGGAAAATATGTAGATTTGTAGAAAATTATTTAGTACGTTATTACGCTATAAACAAAAAAAAAACATGAAAATATTTTGGTGGGATAAGTGGATCACGGCAAGATCTTTTAAGATAACTTTACACAATTTTATAGTAATCATCTCAAACATAACAAAAAAGTAAAGTTGGAACCTAAGTAACAATTTAGAATTAACAATTTTACAATTTTAAACAAATATATTTCAAAGTTAAAAATTGAATTCAATGATAACACATTATAATGCTTCTTTCTTCACGACGGTATCGTTATGCAGCTAGGAGAATACTTCAGATAATAATAATTTCTAAGAGAAAATCTTCTAATACTATTATACAAAGTCATAAACTCAAGATAATCGATGTTGGGATATTTAAAAAATACAAGACATCTATATTCAACGTTTAATATAGAAACTTCCTTTTTTAAACGCTATTTAAGTACACGCTATGCAATTTTAAATTAATATAATATTTCCTACACCAACATAACTGCTGATTTAAATTTCTTTTCGTTAACGCCCTTTATTATTTCATTTCGTTTATGATAAAATATCTACTAAAAAACAAATTTTGTGCTCTGATTGAAAATGCAGTACAAAAGAAATTACTACTAAAATATATAACATAGATGTCGTATAGGAAAATAAGAGTAGATTCAGTAATAATTTCCTTTGATATTTTTAAATCCTACAAAAATTAACACAGGCGAAACTCATTTAAATATTCGTATCTCTTTTATGTTTAGAGATCTCTCTTGTGACCTTAATAGATCGCTTAATACATCGTCTTACTTTTTTATTAAATACTATTTACTGAATCATAAAAGTATAAATAAAGTTAATATAATTGTAGTTCTACGTAAAGAAATCACTAGACGTCGCTTTTTTATACAGATTTAATAAATATATAACAAAATCTAAAAGAAATCTAAAAATTCTAAAAAAAATACACAAAAAAATAGTTTATTATAACAAATGGCCCGATTAAAAAAGATTTATCGGACCAAAATCAATCCTTCACTTTTAGGAGTAGCATAAGAAGAAAAATTTGTAGAGATACCGGATATTATTGACTAGACTGTCAAGAATATGGTTTCACTATACTCCATTGAAAATAAAGTACTGAAAAAACGACAATGCTGTTCAAAAGTCGGAAAGGGAAATAGTTGACGTGAAACATAAAATAGTAAAGTATCTTATTCTATGTTTATTTTTGAGAGGAAGGCTAAAAATAAATTATGTAGTCAAGAGTAGAAGAGTGACCACATTTTCAATATTTTAACAGCAATAGGTCAGCGACGGAAAGTTCATCTCAATTGCATTACTTCATCATCAGCTTTTGAACGACAGAAACTGCCACGAAGAAAAAAATTGTTACACATACAATTAATTACACCTAATATCAGGGAAATTTTCTGCAAAACTTCATAAAAATCAGGAAATGTGTATAAGACTCCAACTACGTCATGAACAATAGCAGATACAATGACTTCTTCTTCACTACTTTAATCATTTTTGTTTAGGTATTTTTGGATCCAACGTTTCATACTATTAAATGTTATAAATTTTCACTTAAAAATTTTAATACATCAATAAATTTCATGTTAATTTTTTAAGAAAAAAGGTGCTTCGAAGGCAAGCAAGTAGTGTAATATCTTTATTTTTAGTCAATTACATAAAAGAGATAAATATAAGAGATATATATATATATATATATATATAGATATATATAGAGATAAATATATACATATATATTACATATAAGAGATAAATAAAGACTGTACATAATTACAATAATACTAAAAATCTGATGTGGACACTACATGACTTCCTTGTACGCCTATTAAATTACATAACACTTTTTTTTTTAAAAATGAAAAGTGCATAAAATTTCAATCCATTCTGATATTATCTCACGTATTATTTTATTATTATTATTCAATTATTATTTATTATAATTTTTTTTTTACAACCAGAAGTTAATAAATTATTAATAAATAATATTTAAAATGAAAAAAGGATGGTAAATTTACAATCTCTTTGTATAAAAACCTACGTAAGACTTTTTTATTTTATTAATTAGGTAGGGAAACATTATTTCTCTTCGTAAGACATATAATTTAACTCAATTCCATCGTATTTCAAATGTTCTATTTTTTGCTTTTATTCGTTTCATTATCAATTTTACATTAATATAAGCGACTAAATTTTTTTTTGTCTTAAGTCATTTGACTGGTTTGATGCAGCTCTCCAAGATTCCTTATCTAGTGCTAGTCGTTTCATTTCGGTATACCCCCTAAAATCTACATCCCTAACAATTTGTTTTACATATTCCAAATGTTGCCTGTCTACACAATTTTTTCCTTCTACCTGTCCCTCCAATATTAAAACGACTATTCCAGGGTGCCTTAATATATGGCCTATAAGTCTGTCTCTTCTGTTAACTATATTTTTCCAAATGCTTCTTTCTTCATCTATTTGCCGCAACACCTCTTCATTTGTCACTTTATCCACCCATCTGATTTTTAACATTCTCCTATAACACCGCATTTCAAAAGCTTAGAAGCTTTTCTTCTCAGGTACTCCAATGGTCCAAGTTTCAATTCCATATAAAGCAACGCTCCAAACATATACTTAATCAATCTTTTCCTGACATTTAAGTTAATTTTTTATGTAAACAAATTATATTTCGCCTGTACTATTCAGCATTTTATTTCGCTCCTGCTTCGTCCATCTTTAGTAATTATACTTCCCAAATAACAAAATTCTTCTACCTCCATAATCTTTTCTCCTCCTATTTTCACATTCAGTGGTTCATCTTTGTTATTTCTACTACATTTCATTACTTTTGTTTTGTTCTTGTTTATTTTCATGCGATAGTTCTTGCGTAGGACATCCATGCATTATTCATGCCATTCATTGTTTATTCTAAATCCTTTTTACTCTCTGCTAGAATTACTATATCATCAGCAAATCGTAGCATCTTTATCTTTTCACCTTGTACCCCCTAAATTGTTTTTTAACATCATTAACTGCTAGTTCTATGTAAAGATTAAAAACTAACGGAGATAGGGAACATCCTTGTCGGACTCCCTTTTTTATTACGGCTTCTTTCTTCTGTTCTTCAATTATTACTCTTGCTGTTTGCTTCCTGTAAATGTTAGCAATTGTTCTTCAATCTCTGTATTTGAACCTTAATTTTTTTTTAAATGCTGAACATTTTATTCCAGTCTACGTTATCGAATGCCCTTTCTAGGTCTATAAATGCCAAGTATGTCGGTTTGTTTTTCTTTAATCTTCTTTCTCTATTAATCTGAGACCTAAAATTCCTTCCCTTGTGTCTATATTTTTTCCTGAAACCAAATTGGTCTTCTCCTAACACTTCTTTCACTCTCTTCTTAATTCTTCTGTATAGAATTCTAGTTAAAATTTTTGATGCATGACTAGTTAAACTAATTGTTCTGTATGCTTCACATTTATCTGCTTTTGCATTTTTTTGGTATCATGACTAAATTATACAAAGATATTTTTGTTTAATTTTTCTACGAGGTTGTTTTTCCATAACTATTCAGTGAATGAAGATCTTCTAGCTTGTGTTAAAATTCTTTTCATATTTTCCTTTATGCATCCTTTGTATCAATTATTGTGACTGTTACAACATAAAGCAAACCACTGTTCCTTTTTAATGAACTGATACATTTTAACATTTTTATTATACAGTTAATATAGTTGATAAATAGGAATTTATTCCAGTCTAGCATGAAATTCAGAACCTTTGTATAATAGAAAATTAAATGTTCGCTTTCTTCAACCATATCGTTTGATATAATGTACATGTTTTCGGTTCAACGAGAAGAAATATCTATTTAATAAATTTCTTTTGATGAATTACTATTTTCTAACGTACTTGCAAATTCACAATTTAAAAAAAAAAATCTCATGAAATTTAACACTTATAAGTTTTTCTCTATCAATGATAATTTTATAGCTCGTCGTTACTAAAAAGCCAGTATCTAATTTAATTTTCTTTTGTAATATATACAACACGCGTGCAGTAATATAAATCAATAACGTTATCTACTTTCTCGGAAGGTAAGACAGCAATACAACAGTATGACAGTGAAAGAAAGATTGTAAAAAACTCTGTACCGGCAGTTTGAAGAAGGTAATAACTCCATTGAGCCTTACTTTTGGAAAACAATAAAACACACTCTGTACTGTTAAAAATAAAATTTGTAGCACAAAATATATATATTTATTTTTATCATTAAACCTGAAATCATTAGAACAAATATCTTAAAAACACAATAATTACTTTTTTATAAAATATTAAATTTGCAGTTATTCCTTTCTTAACCTAACCTTTCTTAACCTAAAATATTTAGAGTTGCTTTACCCATTAAACTTATTATGTTATTTTATTATAATATAGTTACTATATTATAAAACATACAAAAAAAGGTGCTGAAAAGAAAAAACAAATTTGGAATGGAGTTTTTATACATTTTTAGTTTAAAATACTGGTAGTAAAAAATGTGTTACATAAAATCATTCTAAAACTTTTCTTTAGGCGTTCATCATTTTTAATAAGTTCACTTTTTATCTAAGATTATAAAAGAGTATGACTACGGCATAAAAACCGTTACGTTAAATTTAACGTAACAAATTGTTACTAAAAGAACTCTAACTTTTGTGTGCTTATCGAAATATACTAATTTATCTTCGTCTTCAGCCGCATCATGAGAAGTTATAGGGCAAAAAGTCGTAAAATTGTGGTTTGTTACTTGGAATATATTGCACTATTTTCATATGGTCAATCATGTTTGTTTCTTTAATAGGCACTTTACCTGTAAGCCTGTTCATTCGGTAAGTTTATGTTTCTGATTACAAAGTCGGAATGACCACCAATATGATGGTCAAGATGATTAAAAGACCGCCAATAGTTTGCGAAGTAGTTTGAAATTGTTTGTACTTTGAAACACAAAATATGTGAGGATCTGCTATTTAGGTTGGCAGTCAGATCTATCCACGTGATTCGTCAGAAGAAGGAAATAACTCCTGGATTTGTTTCTTTCTTCCAACTCACAATTAATTGTTGTGAGTTTTACAGCCACAACAGAGCTCGGCACTAGTTTCCTTTTTTTACCGAAACATGTGTCTATGTAAGTTGAATAAAAATTCAACTTAACTTTGAAAGTGAAAAAAAATACGTTTTTTTTCCTTCTTCCAACTACATGTTTAATTATTCTATTAAAAATCCTAATTAAATATCATATACAAAGTTTATATTCTTGTAATTAATGAATATAGTTCTACACAAACATATAAACTTTATTTTTAAGAATGAAAAAAAGACCAATTTTAACATAAACGGTAAAATATTCGTCAGTTGCAAGAAGTAAATTACTCGAAAAAACATGTGGATAAATACAAAAGCGAAAACTAATATATAAATTTAAAAAATAACTTGACTTCAATAATTATCAACTATTTTTAGGTAATTAGCTGTATAAACAAGCAAATACGTAAAATTTTGGTTTAAATTGTTCCAATTATCATTAAAATAACAAAAATATATGTGTGCTAAATAGGTACAATCTTAAAAATCAAATTGATTATAAATAAATTCAATATTACAGTCACATTTACATTAAATTACGTCAATACTTCCATCAAATAACTGATGATAAGAAAACCGTAAAATTATAATTTTCTGAAAAATGAGATTATGTAACTCAGAAGGAACAGATGATAACATTAAATGTGTAACAGATTTTTTAAGGTTTAAAGTTTCATTTTGTTTTCAATATTTGTATGTACAGTAGAAGTCCATTAGCCCGGCATCCAACAGTCCGGAATGCCCGATAGTCCGGCATCGCTCCGGAAAATTGTAAAAATTTTGGTTTTCTTCAAAAGTGTGTCTTTAAAGCAAATAAAAACGCTCGAGAGCTATTCGGAAGTTTTCGGGGTAGTTCGGGATCATCCGGAAGCGCTCGGTATTGTTCGGAAACAATTAGCGGCCGGCTAGTCTCAGCTGTCACAACAAATTCAGGTGCAGTGCAGCTCCGTTAATCAATCACGAAGCGTCTTCGCCATTTTTTTGTGCGTTGTTGTTTTGTGTCCTTTCACATCGCAGTAAACGTAACTTTTGAAACCGTTTATAAAAAAAGTGATTTTCGTTCTAACTGTACAGCGACCATGTTTTCAAAACCTAAGCCTTCGAGTTCAAAAGGAGAGAAACGAAAACACGTAACACTGACTCTCAATCAGAAACTAGAAATCATCAAACGGCTAGAAAAAGGCGAGAATAGAAATGTTTTAATGAATGAGTTTAATATTGGCTCATCAACTATTTATGACATTAAAAAACAAAAAGATGAACTAATGAAGTTTGCTTCTCAATCGGTAACAACTGAAAAATTGGCTTCTAGACAAACAATTAAAAAACCAAAACTGGAACAGCTAGATAGTGTAATGTTCAAACGGTTTAGTGCAGTACGTTCTGAAGGAAAGCCGGTAACAGGGCCAATGATTGTTGAAAAGGCAAAGAAATTCGGCCAGGATTTAGAAAGTGACTCAGATGCTGAAACGGAAGAAAAGGAAAAAATCAGCTGGGCAGAAGCTGCAGAAACACTAAATAATTTTATCTCTTTTGCTGAGGCTAGAACTAGCTACAGTGCTTCAGAAATTATTGATTTCCATATCATTAGAAATAAATTTTATACAAAATGCCAAAAGTCAAGAAAACAAAAAGACATTCGTGACTTTTTTAAATCTAAGTGAAATATGTTTTACAGTACGTGTACATACATTATATGAAACGTAAAATAAACTTTGTTGTATGTATTTGCATACTGTATTTGTAGTTTAATTATTAACCTAATTGTTCTTATAATTACCGCCCGATAGACCGGAATTTTCGGTAGTCCGGCACCGAGCCTGTCCCGAACGTGCCGGATTATCGGACTTCTACTGTATCAAGTTTCATTAATTGATAAGAAAAAAGTGCTTGAATTTGTTTACAATAGGATTTTTAAAAAAAATCACATTCGTGCTTCGGTAATATTAAAGGAACGAAAACTTTTGTTATTTCCTGTCTTATATACACAGGAAACATATATATATATATTTTTTTTTTAATAAAAAAATGTAATATTTGTTACCAATTTTGGGACAGTAAATGTCAAAACAATTTTTTTTTATGGAGGTTTGATTAATGTATTATCATTTGTGACGTGATCTTAGTAAAAGCTTTCACTATCCATTTAAGTAAAGTGGTGTATTAAAATTGTCAAGTTTCATAGTATCGACTAAGAGACACTTAAGATGGTCTACGATCTAGACTACGTGGTGACAAGTATCTCCATTATTAATCGATGGAATAGAAATTCCCTCCTTGAAAATAATTTTTACCTTCAAGAAAAATTTTGGCATAAAACATAACTGTATTCTTCATCAGTTTCATAAATTTGAATAAAACAGAATAGTACAAACGTATTATATGGATAATTGATAAGTATTTTTTTGCGAAGAAAACCATTTGGCATGTTGCTTTTGTGGGTGTGCTTTTATAAAAGTTGCACTTTCGGTGAATGTCGGGAAAAGTAAATTATATCATTTGGTTTCTCTGTTCTCCAAGTTTGTCGATTCACTAAATAAGCATAAAGTTGCTTTATTTCTAAATATAACGAATTTTTAAGAAATGTTGATTATCATTCCTTCTTGCCTAGTATAATATATGAAAACTTAACCGTTTCAAAAGGCCATAAGGTTTAATTTCGTGTCTTTGTTGAAGTTTAGTTGTAACCAAATAAATATATTGATTCTTTTTTTTTTAAACTCACTCTATATATCAAAATACTCCATGTTCAAAAATAAATTCCATCGTTTTAAATTAAATTTACTTAATTATATTTAGAATTAAAAATATTTAATATGTGTTTTATTACATGAAAGTACAAAGTCTATATTTATTTTATCTCTTAATGAAACTCATTACGAGCACCGTTTACAGTTGTCAAACGTCAAACCTCATTCACCTCATACCACACTATGGCGACAATTTTGAAGGAATGTCTACCACGGTGGCTGTTACTCTTCATGACAAGTGATCAAGTGTCTGGATTTTTCTAGGAATACAAAGTCTTTTACGTATCCTCAAAAGAAGAATAGCATCAGCGTCAAATCAGGACTTCGGGAATTCGGTAGCTAAGTTGTGGTAACTTCTCAGTTTATTCAGCCTTCAGGAAACATGTCGTTTATTGGAGTCCGTGCAACTTTTGCATGATTTGGAGGGCTCAACCTGTGGGAAAATTAGGTCCTCTATACTTTCCTTTTGCGGAAACGCAAAGCTATATAAAATGTCCAGTACACTTTGCCTATAATACTCTGATCATGGAAAAAAAAGCCCGAAAATTTGATTATACCACACCAGACATTCACTTTCGGACAGTTGCGGACGATTCCATGAATTCTTGTCGATTTTCTGAGCATCATAATAGACTCGTGATGCTTGTCTCGATGAACTTAAAATATTGCTTCATTAGAAAATAAAATATGCTATGATACTTTGCATCAGCAGAAATGAAGTCTAATATGGTCGTTAAAAATTAAATTCTTTGGGGAGATGGATAGTGCTTACATAAATGTTAGTTGACGACTAATATTAAAAATCAAAGTAACACTAAGAATAAAATTCCGTTTCGAACTTTATTGGAAAAACCTTTCAAAACGTTAGGAGTATTTTCAAAACAGTTCCGGCCTCCAACACTACTCACACCACATGTATGCTTTTGTCACTGGGAGAATTTCAACGATAAACTCCGATATAATTTCTGTGTACGACTGTCACTGAATTTTTTCCCTGCAAGCAAATTTACGCACTGTGCTTTCTCTTGTGAAGACCCCATGGTACTGAAGCTCAGACTAATAATAGCTGGTCCATTGTAGCAGTCTTACGCAGCTGATAACTGGCGGAGGATGTGTAAACTAAAACTTAATTGTTGTCGCTTCAAGATTATATAAAAAACACAACCCAATATTTCAAAATTCAATGTTGCAAAATGAAAAATATATTTGTACATGAAATATCAAAGTTCTTTTTTCAAACAATCGTTATAGAAATTTATATGAATGTAATATAAGTACGTATAAATAATTTTAAAAAAACTGAAAAGTCTTTTAGTACAAAAAAAAAAAAATGAGTGCGTCGGTGCGAGGACACTCGAGGGAAGCGAAACTTCTTATGCAGTATTAGATTAATTATTAATGGTGCAAAAATAATTAAGTATTAAAAAAAATAATTATTAATGGTGTAAATACACACTTTTTGTATCTTTATTAATAAGAAATATGAACTAACAATGAAATACATTTTATAAAAAAAAAAAAAAAAATTTTATAATACAAAGCTTCATCGGTTATTCAAATAAAAATAACAAATATGAGCGCTATCAAAAACAATTTACAAAATACTAAGTGTCATCGCAGGGTGTCGAACGATCAGCGCCGAGGCGGCTTCGGTTATAGCTGGAGTACCGCCCATAGACTTACAAGCGCAAATGAGAGCTTCAATAGTGAATGGAGGGGACAGAAAGGAGGCAATTGACGATCTCTACATGGCTTGGTGTGACAGATGGAGAGATTCAGACAATGGAAGGTGGATCTATGGGCTCATACGAGACGTCAGGAACTGGGTGGAGCGAAAGCATGGTAATAGAAGCTACGAATTCACCCAGTTCCTGTCTGGACATGGATGTTTTCGAGATTACCTGTACAGGATGGGCAGATGCCATACAAGTCGCTGTCACGATTGCGGCGGACTGGATACAGCAGAGCATGTAGTATTTTTTTGTCCTAGATGGCGCAACTTCCGCGTAGTGCTCAATGGTCAGGGTGTGGAGGGGGCCAACAATATAATCGAGGTAATGCTCAGCAATGACAACAAGTGGGAGTGTGTGTCGACTACGATCGCATCAATGATACGAGAGAAGGCCAATGAAGAGAGGCGACGGCAGGATGAGTTGATGCGAATTTATGGAGGCTTAGAGTTCGATGATGAGTGATCAAGGGAGGCCAGCTTCTGGGGGTGGGCGGCGGGGGCTCCTCGGAGTCGTCGCTCGTCGATCGCCCCCTAGGGACGCCTTCCGGTCACACAGATTCGGATAGTGGAGTGCCTGGGTGATCATGCAGGGGCTGTACATACCATATGGCTTAGATACGGCCCCTGCATGGTAGAAGGGGAGGTTTTTTAACGGGTGAGAGCCCCGCACTGCCGTCAGTACGGGCCTGACGGCGGCTGGCAGAGCTTTTTCCTCCGCTACGGAAAGAAAAAAAAAAAAAAAAAACAGTATCATTCTTTGAACACAATTCTTGAATGAGCTGTGTATCAACTAGCACGTGACTATTTTTCGTGACGCTTCTTTTTTTTCAGTTGACTCCCCATCTCAAAGCCTGGGTTAAAAGCTTCGCTTCAAAAAATTAAAGCAACGTGTTGGTTAAACAATGTCATTATTTTACGAGTAATCATACAGTTTTCCTTTATAACATTTTAAATGAAGAGTTTAATAAATTTTATCCTTGCACCAAAATATGAAGTTTTGTTAAAATTAATTAAAATATTATTTCTCACATTGCTATTTTTTGTGATCTTTCGAACAGATTTCTACTTTACCGGAATAGATTTTTTTATTAACATAACTGAAACTTTTTAAATGTAAATACAAACATATTTTTTATTTTTTAAATATATTCTTTATAAAAAATACATTTTTAGAAAAACTTCTCTGGAATGAGATTGAATACTCAGCAAAGAACGTAAATAATGCAAAATCGTTCATGTAACAATCTTTTAATTAATTTTATCAAGGTTATGATTATTACGGCGCGCACGCGTGTATATATTAAATCTCATATATATATATATATTAAAAAATCCCATAATTTAGGAGTTATAGACACGTGCATCTTAAATTATGTGATTTTTTAATTTAAACTTATGTTTTTAATGATTTAAACTTAGTCGAAGATATTATGTATGAAGAAAATAAGCTTTGTCAAAGTTTTGTCATTCCATTGTTAGGAAGTTCTATTACAACAAAAGATTTCTCACACTACTAACTTGGAGCTTAAGCTGTTTGGTTCCACTAAAACAATTGACGTCAAGATAATATAGAGTTCAAACTTTCTCAAATAAATTCTTGTGAACTGATTTACAAATAAATCTTTGATCTATATACCGAGAAAATTAATTCTGTAGGAAAAGAATAGATATTGATTATGTATTCTGATAATCAAGATTTGGTATAGTTTATTTCATTTCTACCTTTTAATGTCACGATTTGCAAGTTATATACTACCCTCGTATTTTAAGTATAGATAAAGAAAAGAAAATATTACAGGACTTCTGAAAAAATAATATAAATACATCAATATGCTAATTATTTATAGTAAATATGACTCAGCTTGGATATGTCACATGCTATACAATAATAACAAAGATGATCAAATTATTTCTTTCAGAAAAAACTAAGCCTGTTCTCAGATATCGTCTTAGTATCTAAATGAAAATAATTTTATTGTAACATCGCACCGATCAAAAAAAAAATTGGTAATTTGGAACTGAGACAAAAATAGGTGAATTAGAATGTAATTTTTATGCTAAATCTTAAAATGAAATCAGTTTTTCTTCATCACCTTCAGACTTTTAGTTATGATCTTTTAAAATATTAAGAAACTTCTTAAATAATAGAATCAAATAATAATTACAATTAAAATTCCTACATTTATATTGGCGACATTTACGATTACCTTCATTTTTTTTTTCCTTTTTTGTTCATTGAAGTCTTCTCTTTTTATCATTCAGCAGTAGTCTCTCATCATACTTTCATCCCATCTGCCTGAAATAACGTTGTTCCATCTGCAATATATCTTGGTTATAACGTTTTCCTTGTTCGTCGCTGATATCACCCAAAAGTCTATATCAGAATGTAAAAAAATGAATTTTCAATGACATTCTGCTGCCTAAATTTTTGTAGTTCGCCAATAGTTCATTTATAAGCTGATAATGGTTTTCAGCTTTTTTTTATAAGAAAACCAGTAACGAAATCTTAGAATGACTGCTAATTCTTCATGATTCAGTTTGCTGTCAAATATATTGTAACAAGACTGCTATAATAGACCTTTCTTTCTTTTTCCTGTTTAGCCTCCGGTAACTACCGTTTAGATAATTCTTCAGAGAATGAATGAGGATGATATGTATGAGTGTAAATGAAGTCTTGTACATTCTCAGTTCGACCGTTCCTGAGATGTGTGGTTAATTGAAACCCAACCACCAAAGAACACCGGTATCCACGATCTAGTATTCAAGTCCGTGTAAAAATAACTGGCTTTACTAGGACTTGAACGCTGTAACTCTCGACTTCCAAATCAGCTATAATAGACCTGAGTAACGGATTTCTACCAATTAAGAAGAAAGTAGTAGAAAATATAATAATGGGAGGAATCCAGAAAGGGGCTAAAAGGAACCTTTTTAGTAAAGGTAACAGGCGCATTTAACACGCGTCCTTTGTAATACTACCGGCTGACACATGTAAACAGATGATGTTCCGTAAGCAGAGTTACTGGAACCAGGTCAGGAATGCATGGTAAAATAAAAGAGCTCGGTCAACCGTTCCCACGCTTAACAGGGGTCTGTTCCTGTAGGTAAAGAGGATAGGAGTATAAATACTTCAGAGAAGACCTGTTGACAATCAGTTCTGCGAGATATCATTCTGCTAGATAAGTCTACGAGGAAAGACTACGAGAGAATGCTGCGATGAGGTTCTTAGCGAGGAATTATTATGCGAGTTTGAAGCGAGAGTATTCTGCGAGGAAGTGAGTGAAGGACCGAATTTCTAGTGCAGGTTCGACGCAATTAAGGTGACATCACGAGTAATTCCAGTACGCAAAAACAAGAAATGTTTCAGTGAGTACTGTTGAACTATAGTGAAAGAGATAATGTAGTAAATATCATTCATAAATTGTTAGGATCGTTTGATTTGTGAACCGCAAAGTTATTTACAGTGAAAGAACTGTATACTTATCTTATCTATTGTACTATTGTTATTAATACAAGACTAGTTGTTAAAAGTGTTAAGATTAGTAATCATGCTAATGTCTTTTGACAATGGTACTGAATTCTCTTTTTCAATCTTTGACTAGCTGTAAATGAATCCTGACGATTACTTTCAATTTTTTTGTATATAATCACTGCTTGTTATTTATTATTATCATTGTAGTTGTGATTACTATGATTGTTATTTGTATGTTATTGACATTTATTATTATTTTTATTGTTTTCATTATCGTTATTATTGCTTTGTCTTATTTTATTTATGTTCTTAAACTAATAAATAGTAATTATATAAACATTTACGATTGTCAAATTCTCAATATCCTGATCAAGCCGCAAACACGTGACAATATTTTCACTAATAATTTTATTATTTTTGGCCCAATGAGTGTTTCCTCTTTTAATTTGGCTTCACTTAATTTAATAAAACCTCAGCTAAATAATTACATCCGTCTCCACTCTTTATCTAATAATTTTATAAAATTCTTCATCAGGCCTAGTTTTGTGTGTAGAGATGATAAAATGATAGATCTCCTTCGACTAGGGGAATAATGAAAACATTTTCCTTTTCTGGAGTAAACTGATTTCTTTTTGGCAAGTCGTTAACTGTGTAGTGGTTATCTGTAGCTCAACTATCCCGTAAACACAAGAAACACATTTATTTTGTAAAGCCACTTTAGAAACCGAGAAGAATATCCGCTGATTTTCGTCATCGCAAATCAGCTGATTTCGAAGTCGAGAGTCTAAGGTTCAAATCCTTTTAAAGTCCCTTTGTACGGATTTGAATACTATATCGTGGATAACGGTGTCCTTTGGTGAATGGATTTCAATTAATTACACGTCTCAGAAACGGTCGACTTGAGACTGTACAAGACTACACTTCATTTACATTCATATATATCATCCTCATTCATCCTCTGAAGTAACGGTCGTTCCGAAAGCTAAATAGAAAATGTAAAATAAATACCGAGAAGAAGCCCTGTCATTTTCAGGTTAGCAATGATTTGCCATGAATGTTCATCGTACTTAATATCTTTTAAAATTTTTGCCATTCATATTCTTCTTTCATTCTCACAGCATGTACTACCGGTATAGAAGAAAACTTATTTGAGTCATGCAACGTAGAGCATTTAAGCTCCTTCTTGATGAGTCTATAAATAAATGCCAATCCTGAATAACATATTCAAAGTCGAGTTCCGGCATTAGCCTCTCTAACATAATGGCAGAAGCATATTAATCCATCTCATCTAAAGTATTTCAAAAAATTTTTGTTTTGATTTCTATATAATGAATTATAGCATCCTTGTTTAATAAATTCCAGTTGTTTAAGACATGAAGATAGGAGTTCTGCTTGTTGTTTTGACAAATGCAAGTCACGAATTAGGCCGCTCTGTTCTGCTTGTTTATTAATGTGAGGTTCAATATTTGATTATTTTGGAATTAATTAATATTTGTTTTAGTTGAGGCCTTCTGGGCCTCAATCATCGGTTGAGCCTTCTGGGAACAAGAAATTTCTTTCCAAGAACTTGGAGCAACCAGAATCGGTAAATCAACACCATGAAATACTGGTCTCAGAGCTCAACGAACATTTGGGAATGAAATATTGCTTTTATTGTTTGAATTGAAACCAGTATCATTTGTTAAGCAAAAATAGCAGTCATCGTAAGAATTTGTACGCTCTCGCCAAATCATAGGTACATCGTAAAAGCAAATTCTTTTTTTTCCCTATTAACCATTGTGTTAATTGAACGTAGCACTTGATGCTTGCTACTCATGGAGTCTCCCAAGGTCAGTAAAATCAATGTTTGTAAATAGTTTTTGGCATATTCAATACTGAGTTTCGTTGAATTTTCGGGGTTAATTCCCGCAAACGTAATAAAAAATATTTGGAAAATTTTTAAAAGCCCGATTTTTATTAATTGTGACCTTCAGAAAATTTTAATGAATGAAAGTAAACTGGAATATTAGAGAAATATTTATTTATTTATCAAAATTATTATGTTATAATTTATAAATACTTATTTAAAATAAGAGTACTTCATAAAATTGTTTTACGAAGCAGTACAATAAAACAAACGACTTATATACACACATACACACACACACACAGACACACACACACACTTTAATAAAATAACACCAGAAGTTGTTTTGTAACAAAAATCTTTCACTACATTTATGGCATCACTAATGTAACAATCTTTATAGCATGTGTATGATAAAATCACTACCACAATTAAAGAACACAGTAAATGATACCAAGAGCTGAACTCATACTGCAGAAAATTTCATCACGTTGAATTACTCACTATTTGACACACTGACATGCTTTTACATGTTTGCCTTGACATGAAATGACATCATTCGACAGTTATGTATCAAATATAAGCGATTTACAGCATGCATCAAAATATAAATCAGATATGCATAAGCAAATATACAGACGTACTAACTTATTTGAATTGTTTGTTCCTCGAACGATAGAACAAATAGATTTAACAGGTTGTAACTTAAGAACGTTAAATGATGGGTTGTTTCGAAAAACATATCCAGATTCATCATATAATTCCCAAATCAGCTGATTTGGAAGCCGAGAGTTCCAGCGTTCAAGTCTTAGTAAAGCCAGCTATTTTTACATGGATTTGAATGCTAGATCGTGGATACCGGTGTTCTTTGGTGGTTGGGTTTCAATTAACCACACATCTCAGGATTGGTCGAACTGAGAATGTACAAGACCACACTTCATTTACACTCATACATATCATCCTCATTCATCCTCTGAAGTATTATCTAAAAACGGTAGTAACCGCAGGCTAAACAGGAAAAAGAAGAGAGATTCATCATATAAAATACTACACAGAATCCCTACTCCCTTTTCAGTTCCAAATTTTATGTTGACAACTGTAATTTAATTGGGTGACAAAACAAGGTTGTCTAACACTTATCTATTCCATTTATTTTTTAACGGTGCACTGATATCCAAAGTAGTTTTTAAAGGAATTTGGACACCGCAGGTAGACTGGAGAGATGTTTAGAATTATAAAAAGTCTTTTGTAAAGATCTTTTTTTAAGAAGAAGAAGAAGTTTTATCTCATTACGTAACCGTTTCGGTAATCTTTTTTCTCGTTATCTCAATTGAGTTTTGTACGTTATTGGCTTGCATACTGTACCTGTTTGTAAAATATTACAAAGTTCAATTTGAAAAAGCTGAGAATTTTTAATTTTGTTTAATGAAGATTTACTAACTTTATATAACTTTTCACTGTAAAAAAATATACTCGTATATATATTTTTTTGATAAGTAGATAGCATCACCTACAATTCTGGTGCAAGGATGTTTATTTAAATTTACTTGAAGTTACTTTTAATGAATTTAATATTCATGCTGATCATGTTGAAAATGCATTTTTCCATGTTTTTAAGTTCTTCGAATAGTCTAATGAAGAAAATTTATTGGTACAATTTGGTTTTGCAACAAAACTGATTCGATAATCTTGTGTTTTGTAATAAATGTTCTCCCCAGAACTTTATAAATAAAATAGTACAACTATTTTATAATAGAAAATAATTATTAAATACACTTTTTATTTAATTTTTCTATTTACAACTTTTAACAAGATTTACCCTAACCAAGTAAATCCCAAAAGATTTGTTTCCAAAAATTCTTCTGTTTCGTAAAGATTCTCTCAGAGAGCCACTTTGAGATTTCTTCTAAAGTTGAACATTAAACTCGTCTGAAGATGTTAATAAATTTGTTTTATATTATTTTACAATTTCTTTTAAGAATTTCCATTAAATTTTAAAAATACAAAGGTAAAATACTTTCTTTATTCATATTTTAATTAATGGACATTCATCATTCATGATTCAAATTGACAACTCATTAAATTATGTTTGAAATCGGTTCATCTATTAATAAATAACGAGCAAAAAATTAAAAATTTTATAATGGGTTTATTTTTTGTCTTATAGAAGGGGTTTTCAAAATTGCTAGAGACAACGAGAGTAATGGACTGTTTCCCATAAAAAAAGACAAATTCAAACTTTTCCGTTGTTATCCGTTTTAAATTTTTTTTTCAAAACTTAGAAAGTAAATTAAGGCTACGAAGCAAGAAAAGCATCCAAAGTATACATTTTACTAACCGGAGTTTCTTTCTTTGAGAGTAATGTAGCCAGCTTCAGGACTGAACAGAGAATGTTGTACGGTTGAATATCGCCTGCATTTCAACGGTTTTTGCATGCTTGTTAATTATTTATTTAATTTTTTAGTCATTACTCAGTTAACTTGTTTAATCATATTCTCCATTTATTTTATTTCTATGTTAATCTATTAATCTTAAAATATATACCACTTTTATTCTTCATATTCCTACGTATTCCTGTATTTGTTTTCTCTAATTCCTACACATCCCTCATTTCCTAAATTGACTAAATCTGGATGATTAAACAGCCGACCAACCTAGTTCTTCTCTTAACGAGATTTTACCAAGAACTTCTCTACTCTCCTGTTTTTTATAAGATTATTTTTCATTTCTGTCTTAATCGAGTCATCTAATTATGAATATCATCCTCTTAAAATACTTTTCATATATTTCTATTCGTTCCTTTCTTATGCTTATTGATCACATTACACTGCAAGTGCTATGTTTCAGTTCATATTTAACTCAATGATAAAAGTTAGGAATATTTTAGGCCAAGATTTATGAAGTAAGCTCACAGGAAGCTTTTTGTTCCTGTTAGCGTCTGTTCTATTTTTTCGGGTAACTGGTATATTCATTTCAGATCACCAACAACCCTCTTGATAATAGAAGCTACCACACATATATAAAAAGTTATAATATGAAACTACTTCATTTTGATGATGGTATGAACTTAAGTTCAATTTTATGTATAGATTTCATAAATATTTTTTGGGTTATTATATTTTGATATTTATAATATTTATGAAGCCCCCTCCGTATTATCAATTACTTAGGAAGGCCTAAAGAAGGCAAAATAAAGGCTTAAACTACCATTACGAAATGTAAAAAATTAGGTTTTATTCATCAGAAAATTAAGGTAACCTTTGAAAAATCAACGCTTAAATCCTAGAGAAGTTATTTTTTAAACCGTATAGTTAATAATTTATTAATGAACGTAAAAAGAGTTTTGAAAAATAAAGGGATTAAAATATCACTATAATTTACCTTTGTATACACGAAAAAAATTAACGGGACCTAGAATATCCAGTGGTTGAAAGGCAAATGACATGAATGATTTTTTAATGACCCCAGAACATAATCCTTTAAAAAAAAATAAATAAATAAACACCGTAAAATTTCAGTTTCTATCAAAGGACTATTAAATTTAATTATTCTATTATTATGAATAATTTATATATATATATAATATATTTTATAAAATTTATTTTATATAAATATAATATATTTTGGTTCCTGCTCAACAGGAACCAAACAGCAACAGTAATAATTGAAGAACATAAGAAAGAAGCCGTAATAAGAAAGAGAGTCCGACAAGGATGTTCCCTATCTCCGTTAATTTTTAATCTTTACATGGAACTAGCAGTTAATGATGTTAAAGAACAATTTAGATTTGGAGTAACAGTACAAGGTGAAAAGATAAAGATGCTACTATTTGCTGATGATATAGTAATTCTAGCCGAGAGTAAAAAGGATTTAGAAGAAACAATGAACGGCATAGATGAAGTCCTACGCAAGAAATATCGCATGAAAATAAACAAGAACAAAACAAAAGCAATGAAATCTAGTAGAAATAACAAAGATGGACCACTGAATGTGAAAATAGGAGGAGAAAAGATTACGGAGGTAGAAGAATTTTGTTATTTGGGAAGTATAATTACTAAAGATGGACGAAGCAGGAGCGATATAAAATGCCGAATAGCACAAGCGAAACGAGCCTTCAATATGAAATATAATTTGTTTACATCAAAAATTAATTTAAATGTCACGAAAAGATTTTTGAAATTATATGTTTGGAGTGTCGCTTTATATGGAAGTGAAACATGGACGATCGGAGTATCTGAGAAGAAAAGATCAGAAGCTTTTGAAATGCGGTGCTATAGGAGAATGTTGAAAATCATATGGGTGGATAAAGTGACAAATGAAGAGGTATTGCGGCAAATAGATGAAGAAAGAAGCATTTGGAAAAATATAGTTAAAAGAAGAGATAGACTTATAGGCCACATACTAAGGCATCCTGGAATATTCGCTTTAATATTGGAAGGACAGGTAGAAGGGAAAAATTGTGTAGGCAGGCCACGTTTGGAATATGTAAAACAAATTGTTAGGGATGTAGGATGTAGAGGGTATACTGAAATGAAACGACTTGCACTAGATAGGGAATCTTGGAGAGCTGCATCAAACCAGTCAAATGACTGAAGACAAAAAAAAAATATATATATATTCATATATATATGAATATTAACTTAAATGTAATTTAAGTTTATTTTCCTCTAGATTGGATAGAATTAAATATAATAACAAGAAATATTTTACTTAAAAATATTATTTTTATTAATAAATATATTTTTATGTAAAACATATCTTGTTATTATACGTATATACATATATTTGATTTTTGTTCGATAATGATTAGAATATCGACATAGTTTACATTACATCAAAAAAAGGGATTGTTTATAAGTTATTAGAATAATTTATCAGTGAAATGAAATGTAAATTATAGATTGAGTAAAAGGAAAAAGAGTAATTTGAAAAATTGAAAAGAAAACAAAAAATGGAAGAAGAAACGTTTGTGTAAGAGTATTAATGGTTTTCAGATATAATAATTGAGTGTTTTGTCTCTTGGGATCATACATTTTGAGAAGCAATCGATTAAGCTAATGGCGTATATTTTAAAAAAATTACAATTTTCCCTTTCTATATATATATATATATATATATATATATTCATAATAATCAGTTCCTTTTTTTTCTTTTTTTTATATTACTTTTAAGACCATAATGGATCACTTTAGTTAATTTTTTTTTTTTTTTTTTTTTGGCAAGTTCTTTCTTTTCTTACTGATCTGTTGTTTTCAGCTTTTCTTTTTTGCCAGTAATTTTTAAGGGTTTCAGATCTTGTTGCCCTTTCTTGTTCAGAGTACACCCGGATTATTGTTTTCTTGGGTTTTGATAGGAATCTTGTTTCTTTAATTTTTAATTTCTCATAGTTTCCGGTTTTCGTTTTTAGGTTTTCACGGGTTATGTCTAATTCCTCCATGTCTTTCTGTACTTCGTATAACCAGTTCGGTCTACTTTTCTTGTTCCAGAAAAGTTCGATTATCCGTCTGATAAGTCTAGTCTCTTCCGTTCTGAAAATATATCCTAGAAAGGAAATTCTCTTCTATCTAAATTTATTAGTTATCGGGATGATAGTTTTGTAAATCTCTTCGTTTGGAATAATTCTCCAAATCCCGTCTTTTTTAATGTTTTTCCCGATGCATCGTCGTAGAATCTATCTTCCAATCTTTTCCAGTTTGTCGGTAAACCTTGTCTGGTACGGTCCAAATATGGTTTCGCATCTGTAAAGTATTTCTGGTCGGATAACTGAGTTATAATGTCTTATTTTTGTGTTTATGGACATGCATTTTTTGTTATAGATGTTTTGTGTTTTTATTATAGCTTTGATGAGTTAATTTATTCTTTCATTCCAGTTTGGATTTTCTTGGAGGTTGTGCGTGATGTTTTCCCCCAAATATTTAAAGTTTTCTACTAGTTCTATGTCATTATTCTTTATTTTTACTTTGCTTATGCATAGTGGGTCTCTCACCATAATTTTGGTTTTTTCGTATGAAATTTTTGACCGATTTTTCCTGCAATCTCTTCCAGTGTTGACAGTTGGTATCTGGCCTCTTCTATATTTTGCGATAGTGGGATCCTATCTTTTGGAATAGATCTATTCCTTTAATTAAAACATGTATACTTTCTCTAATTCCATAACCTTTGTATAACATACAACACAACATTACCTCAATATGTCAATGCTCCTGAATTTATTCATTTAAATGAAAAATGTAACTTAACAAATGTAGGATTAATATGAAAAATTTTATATAGAAATATTATACTATATTTGTTTGGCGTTTATAGAGGGAAACTAGTAAAATTAAATCAAATAATATAGAGGAAACGAGAATGATATTTTTCATTACAAATTTCTATTATAAAATATGTCCTAATCTATGATATACTAATTAATCGTGAACGATTTTACTTCATATTCCAATACATATAAAAACCTATAATATACGTATATAATACTTATTTCCATAATTATATACGGAAAAATAATAGGTATTTATAATCTCTTTTAAAAATCAAGTAACTAGAAAATTATTACAGAGAAGATGTTATACAAAACGTTATGAGATAAGTATGTATCCTGCAATATTTATTTAATAATTTGTATACGGAAGAACAGTTTAATAACTAAAACATAAATTTGAAAGCAAACTCGGAATTTATCAGTAAAATGAAACCTAACTGACAGTGTTGTAGTCTTGGCTGAAGCTGCGAATAATTTAAAAGGAGAATTCTGTAGTATAGATTTATTGTTGAGGAAGATAATTAACTTGTACGTAGAAAAAGAAAAGCACAAAGTTAATGAAACGCATTAGAGAGCAATATAATGAAGGGTTTAAAAATGCTGGAATAGAATTTAGTAATAAAATTTAAGTAATTAATTTATTTAGGAAGGAAAATAATAAAGAATAAACGAAGCAAAACGTTTATCAAAAACAACCATGCATAAGCTGGCAGTGCTTTTATTGAGTAAGGAGAATTGTTAGTATCAAGCCGATCTCTAAATAAGAAAGATTCAATATATTTTATGGTGTGTATAATGGAAAAAAATGAAAGTTTTAAAAGAGAGAAGTATAAATATATATATGTATTTAAGTATGATTTACAGGAGAATAAAGATGTTTTCAAACTGAAGAAGATAAAAGTTTGCAGGAAAGCGTAGGGAAAGGAAGGACAGGCATTTGACTTATATTAGGACATCCAGGTTCAATAAATTTCTTTCTAAAATGAAGTGTAGAAGGGAAAATTAATGAAAGAAGCCAAAAAATGAAATATATATGAAATAAATTTGAGAATATGAAATATGTGGAGAAGATATTTTGACGCTCTGCACTTGAGAAGGAAAACGAATAGAATATAATGAAAAAATGCGTCTAACTAAAAAAATCACTGCTCATTAATTTATATATGTATTAAGTACATACAAAGTTGGAAAGATATCTAACAAATTTACTGTTTAATGGAATAAATTATTAATTCTAGAACTCCGTATAATTTGATATAACTATAATTCTAATAGTAATTAAATGTGGCCAATATTGCATCTTCTCGTGTTTTATAGATGACCATAAGATCTTTTGTACTCGATATCATTATTTAATATTGTTCACACATATTTCTAAGTTAGTTATTTATCAGGCAATACCTATTGTTTTTTTCTTTTTCAGTTTTTCAGAATAGTCACGTTTTAAAAGTGTGTTTATTTTTTTATACTGAATGATTTTTTTTATACTGAATGTTATATATTGCAACTGTTTTCTTTTAAAATCATTTTGTTTTGTTTTTGTGTCCTATCATTCAAATATTTTTCATTTAACAGTAGTACTACTTTTATTATTATGTAATAATAGATTTTATAATTTATTAAACACTCTTTTTTCTTTTAGTCATTTCACCCAAATAAAAAAATAATTGAGTATAATGCAGAAAAATTATAAATAAAAAGTAAATATTCTCTTAGTTTCTATAATTTAATCTATGACGTATATTTACGATTAAGAAATAACCTAACAGGATATGTTATGTGAAAATGTTTGAACCACTTTTTTATCGTACTATCTGTCTCTCTTTCTAGCTCTTTCTTCGGCGCAAAATCTACATACTAAAAGCTTTCTTCTCGTCTAAATAAACGGATGTTTCACGTATTTATAAATACAATATGCTTATTTTACGTACTGGATGTAAAATACTTTCGGTTTCCTTTTATAAATACACTAGGTATTTAATTCTGTAACCTGTTAGTATTAATATAGACAGATATCTTGTTCGAGGATAGCTACAAATTGTGAAAAAACAGTAGACATTTTGATAATAGTATGGTTGGTAGTCAATAATTAATCGACAACCGTCTGTAACTCTATGAATTAGTAGTATTGTAGGAAATAGGTACAGAATATTGACTATATCCTAAACATTGTTTGTTATTTCATTACATTGATTTCTATTATCTGTTGTAAACATGATAAAAAAATCAATACATGATTTTTTTATCAGTAAAATAGTACAAAACTAAGGTAAACATTTATGATTCAAAGCGCTAGTCCCACTTCAATAATAAATTCCAATTTGGTAAAGTAAACAAAGCTTCACATCAGATTTTATACTATGGATAGCGAAACAACCTATTTCAATTGTTAACAACAATACTTAATTTGTTTACAAATTTCGCTTGTTTGAATATGTTGATTTTCATTTCTGACATCCAAAATAACTGTTTCTATCCAACATTATTGAACGCTATTACTTTTACAATAGAAAACACCTATAAATGAAAATGTTAAAATATAACATTTTTTAAAACGTATACAATTTTATAATTTTATATATGTTATAACGAACTATTAAAGGTGGTGATTATTTTGAAGCTACAAATTACAATCTAGTCAATATGTACGAAAAATGTAATATATTTTGTAGAACTTACGGTACTTAAATTAGTCTTTTCTTTTCATTATTTGTTTGAATAATATCTTTTATTATTTTTTTATATTCACTTATATTATCTTTGTAATTTTTTAAATATAATTTTAATAAATATAACATTGCAACAGACAAAATATGAAGAATTGTACAAGAAACAAATTTGATGTGGACATCACATGATTTCCTTGTACGACTATTAAATTACATATACACTTTTTTTTTTAGATGAAAACTACATAAAATTTTATTTCATTAATAACTTCTGATATTTTTTCATATATCTTTTTTATTGTTATTATTAAATTGTTATTTATCGTAATAACGGTTTTACAATCAGAGCTTAATTCTTAATAAATCAATACATTTAATTTTTTTTTACTACCGGGATCACCTTTACGTATTAATTCAAAGGATGAGATGAATGACAATTTTTGTAGCATGTGAAAAAACCATGCGTAACTGGGACCTCCGGATGAAAACCCGAGACGCTACCACTCGCGCCACGGCGATATATCTAAATTAAAAAATAAAAAAATGTTAAAAAAAGGAGATGAAGTCTGATTTGAACCGATGTGCCTTCTCCTTATAATATCCAAATATTTCAATAATTAAAATTTCATTTTTCTGTAACTCTGGAACCAATGAAAATAAGTACAACTTATGATATGTCTTTGAAAAGCTCTCAATGATGGCTTATTACTGCAATTATGGAAAAGACCAAAATCCAGATTTTTTTTTTGATTCTGGGCTTTTTTGGAAACTTTTGGTCCAATCGATTCCAATCAAAAAGATTAGAGCAGTCCTAAATATAAAGTTTCAACATCCAACGGCTAATCTTTTTTGAATTATGCGAGGTACATACATACGAGATACATACGTACAACGTACAGACTTTTTTTTTTTGTCTTAAGTCATTTGACTGGTTTGATGCAGCTCTCCAAGATTTCCTATCTAGTGCTAGTCGTTGCATTTTAGTATACCCTCTACATCCTACATCCCTAACAATTTGTTTTACATGTTCCAAACGTGGCCTGCCTACACAATTTTTCCCTTCTACCTGTCCTTCCAATATTAAAGCGACTATTCCAGGGTGCCTTAGTATGTGGCCTATAAGTCTGTCTCTTCTTTTAACTATATTTTTCCAAATGCTTCTTTCTTCATCTATTTGCCGCAATACCTCTTCATTTGTCACTTTATCCAGCCATCTGATTTTTAACATTCTCCTATAGCACCGCATTTCAAAAGCTTCTAATCTTTTCTTCTCAGATACATACATACGATCGTCCAAGTTTCACTTACATATAAAGCGACACTCCAAACATACACTTTCAAAAATCTTTTCCTGACATTTAAATTAATTTTTGATGTAAACAAATTATATTTCTTACTGAAGGCTCGTTTAGCTTGTGCTATTCGGCATTTTATATCGCTCCTGCTTCGTCCATCTTTAGTAATTCTACTTCCCAAATAACAAAATTCTTCTACCTCCATAATCTTTTCTCCTCCTATTTTCACATTCAGTGGTCCATCTTTGTTATTTCTACGACATTTCATTACTTTTGTTTTGACGTACAGACGTCACGCCAAAACTAGTTAAAATTTATTCATGGACGGTCAAAATGGACATTTCTGTTAAAATCTGAAAACCGAAATTTTTCGCGATCACAATACTTCTTTTAGTTTATACAAGGACGTAAAATGACGTATATGCGCAAGGGCGAGCGAGTTTATACACATGTTATCTTCCTATACTAAAAATTCTATAACAGAAAAAATAGAACTAACAATCATATAACAGACTATATATTTTGTATTTAAAGTACTGATTAGAGATTGTTTTTATTTATAGGTTGCGCAAATTTCAATCTATCCGGTTTTTATATATTCAAGAGTTACAATTAATATTGTTGTGCGGGTTGTTTTTTGTGTTTTAGCTTAAAAATGAAACAAAGAACATTGATACATTTTATGTAAAACCAGATGAAAAACTGAAACATTTCAAATGTTTAAAATTGTATAAGGTCAGGAATATTTATTATAACACTTTCGACTGTGACAGACGGTTCAAAGAAGGCCGATAATCGACAAAGAACGAACGAACTGTCTGCCACTTCAAAATCATAATTACAGTACTCGAAGGAATGTATCTGCCCAAGTTCCAAATTATAGTTTTCGAAAAAAAATTACTAAGAGTAGTAGAATAACAGTATAATTTTTGTCAAACATTTGAAAAAGAAACATTCGTATACGTCATGTTTTGTTAACACCGGAACAAAACCATCAACTTACTGTATTTCCTCCTGTTTACCTTGATTTATTGTGCGAGTTATTTAATGACCTCGGTTCCCGAAATTAACTGCCATGCTACAACTAATAATTACATAAAACAAGCAATAAATTTGTGTTTCAAAAAATTGACAGTAAAAAATTTATACTAAAATCAAAGATTATTATCATTATAAAATTTTCTGTTTTTTATTTAATTCCCTTATCTGAGAAAAACAGACAGAAATAAAGATTGTTCAAGGTAGATATTTCATATTATCATATGTTAATTTTATGTTTGTAGAGTACGGGTAGCACAATAAATTGTAGTAAGCGTTTACTAAGAGAGACTGTTCAGTCATGAGTCATGCTCCCCCTATCACCACAAAGGTTCCCCTTGGGATTACTCTACCATGGGAATGCTAAACAGCGCAATTTACTGTCAACAAAATCGTTTTGCAGTTGATGTTATTTATTGCACAGTATCCTATCGTGATAAATTAGTTTTTACTGTATTATTGACTTTTTATTATTATGTTAGTTGATAAGTTTGAAGCTTAACAATTCATTATCTAAAAAGACAAAAATCGCGGATGATCTAATTTTAATCTCCCAGTTATTATTTGTTACAATAAATAATTTTATCTAATTACTGAGATGTTCCTTTAAAAAAATAACGCACTAACTTATATAACCAATACCGATTTTTCTCACGAGTAAACTCTGTAAAATAATCTAAAATGTAATAGCCAATTAACGACATAAAATAACTAATTTATTCATACCGCTTATTAAATTTTAAGTATTTAGAACTAAAGACTTTCCGATTGTCACTCAGTTTTTAAGAAATTGTTATTTTAGTCAGATATTTAAAAAAAAAAAAGAACCACTATCTTCGTTTCTTTTGAACTATCAGTATGCCCTTGCCGTAAAAATTGGTTTGTTTTATTAATATACTTTTAAAGAACTACATTTAATATATTTCTAAAAAGAAAGAAACAAAAACGTATAACGCTTTCAAGAAATGTCCAACATTCGAAAATCTAATTATTTTTAAAAACAAATCGTGTATGCCAAAAGACTTATGACTGACTCATAAAACAATGATCTTGGCAAAAATACATGTCATTTATTAGAAGAAATGCGACTGCAGTAGACGCTTGGAAGAAAGAGAAGGCCGTCTGCGGGCTTAACAACTTTACTTCCATAAATTACCTTCAATATAAGATAAACTAGTGTTTTCACCAAAAGAGATTGCTGATTTAATAGCCAGTTAATTCAAAAGAGCCAGTAGAACGGCTAATTATGACGAAAGCCTCAAAAATTAAAAAATAACTAAATCTCGGATCCAAATGAATTTTTTGAACTATCTACCTTTGAAAGTAGATGGAATTCTGAATCTTGTCCACAGAAAATACATTACTTGATAATCAGACAAATTAAGCATCACTAAAAAAAGTGAGATTATTTGAATTTTATATGGTGGAATGGAATGTATCCGCAGCAATGGAAGGAAGCATTCATTGTTCCAATTCCGAAAATAGATAAAAATCTGACCGATCCCAATTGTTACGGTCCTACTTCCCTTACGTGGGCAATTGGAAAATCTTCAAAAAAATGATTAATATCAAATTGGTTTTTATTTCAGAAAGAAAACGTTTATTACCCTCGGATCAAGCAGGATTTTGACAATTGTATTAGACTACTAACCAAAGGATAAACTTTGAAAATACTATATACAAAAGTTTCATCACTAGGAAACACTGTGTTGGAATTTTCTTTGATCTAAGACTTTCAGTATTACATGGCGTTATGGAATAATGCTTTAACTACATGAATGGGGCATTCGCGGTAATATCACATTTACAGGTGAAGATCCTAACCTTATGACTCCCCCCCACCCCATTACTATCCCTGATGGGCTTTAACGGAGGTCATCTTTTTGATCCTCTCACTGATTATATCTAACAGTCATCAGCCAAGCCTCAGTTAAGATGTCACCGATGTAAATGCCTCGGTAGGCATTTACATCAAAGAATTTTTAACTCAGCCTTTGCTTTCGCTGTAGGCTTCTTTGGGACATCTTGTTGTCTGTCCTACATCGTTGCCCTCTGAACTAGATACCGAGTTTGCGGAAGCACGAACCCTGAGTATCACATATCTAGAATATGAATGATCTTACTTTTCAAATACGGATTTTGTAATGAATACTTGTCATAAATATATTAAGAAATTGTATCCATGTGGCTCGCCGTTGAGCGGTACCTTCTTTATGATTGCCATTAATAAACTGATATTAGCCGTTTTAGAAGATATAAGCAAAAGCGTCGAAGATCTGACAGTCGTATATGCCAATAGCATTACAGTTATGGTGAAGTATAAATTGCCATGAGTGATAAATGCTCACAATGAAGTTGAAAAAATATTTTCAAATTTCACCATATTTCAAGGGATTAAAATTCATCAGAGGAAACGTGCTCTGCACACTTCGGTAGGAAGAAAATTTCTCATCGTGGGCTTGTTTTGATCGTACATGTTCTATTCAGTAGTAAAATAGTTTACGATTGATTTTTAGGTCTACTATCAGTTAAATCCTTTACATGAAGGCTACATATTCAGAACTTGAGTGCTCAGTAACTATGAAGGATATTTGAGAATTCTTACTGATGATTCTAAAATTGAACACAGTGATGGATGCTCTATATACATAAATGGAGAAACTCATTCGTAGAAACTGCCAAAAATGGCAAGTCTTTAAACGACAGAGCTCACTATAATACCGCTAGCTCTTCATTACACTGAACATTCCTATTAGGAGAGATTGGTTATACGTACTTTGCTTTTCGAAACAAAAACATTGGAGGATGTTCTTATGAAAAACATCCTGTCCATTCTGTATGTATTAAACGGAATGGGACAGTGACATGTATTTTTATGGATTCCAGGATGTGCTGATATCTCTGAAAATGAAAGCATCGACGAAGCTTCCAGAATGCAAAATTTTGAGAAACATGGACATGATTCCTTTTTGAGTGGCAGGCTTTAATAATCTTCTAACGATGAATTCAAATAAAAGGCAACCCCTACATTTATCCTTATATCCCTTACATCTGGCGAACCTGCTAGTGATTTTATTATTTTTTTAAGCATGTGATTAGGACTAATGTCCTTGGAAGGTAATGCCCATAAATATCGATATCCGTAAAGCCTAAAGAAAATATCCTTGTTTTACTTGTTCTACGTTATCCTCTCCGAATTTCTTTTGTGTGAATTTCTGGCGGAAAATTGCACTAGCATTACGCGAAAAAACATTTTTAAATTCTGGTATTATTACTTTATATTTCTAAAATATTAATAAAAAAATGTGCAAATAAATGAATGTACAATAGTTTGTTCAAAGACAATTCAAATGCATTCTCAGGAAGATCCATAACGATGTCGAATTGTAATTACTACCTTGGTGACAATAACAGAACAAAACTCCTCGAATAACTAAGAGTTATTGACAAAATTTAAAAATAAAAATCAAACATTGCAAATAACAGTACTCGCATTAAGATGATGTAATCAGACAAGTATGATCATGCTTACTAAAGTCTAACGTAGTAATTGTAATTGTTCCTACCTTTAGTGAGAACTATCTACTATCTTATACTTAAACACACAGGAATGAACATGAACTGGAGTTATAAATTTCCTTAATATAGACTTTTGTACGTGCAGCACACGTAAAATTTATATAATATAAATTTTGGGATATAACTTTCAATAAACTGGTGAAAGAATCCTGTTTTTTTTTTTTTTTTTTGCTTATTATTATTATGTATAGTTGATAAACTTAGCATAACAGCTTAATATTTCTAGTTTAAAATATTTCCTCACTGAAATAACAGTTTAGCGAATAGTTGGAAAACTTAGTCCAGAAACGCTCATGCTAGACTAAGGCAATAGTAATAATTAAATATTAAGCTTGTAATATGCAATATTATTAAAACTTTTGTACTCGTTTTATACGGTCAATTCGATTTAGGTTGAAATATTGTCAAAAAATAACCTGAAAAGCACCGATTCTGAGGTACATTTGATTACGTAATCTATTTAATCCCTCCCTCAAATAATACTTTTCTGTATATTATTTAAGCTTTTAACCCTGAAACTACTATTTACTTCAATTAAATTATTATTAATCTTATATTCCCATTATTCAAATTTAAAATGTCAATAATAATTACTGGTTTTATTATTGTCATTTAAATTAAATTTCTTTTAGAATATTTTGTTGTATTGATTTGACTGTTTAGTTTCTTAGAAAGTTCAATATTAATTGTCATAGAAATGTTTTGGTATAACAAGAAAAATTATGGTGGGATTTTATTGTGAAATGCCTTATCAGGCAAGAACGTTTCCCAGGTTTTTTTTTTTTTTTAGTCACTAAAAAGGAAAACGTATACATATGTAAATAGTGTAACTGAAAAGTGAGTAAAAATGAATAATCAACTCGTAAAATGAATGTTGCGTTAAATGTAATACTCGAACATAATAAGTTGTTTATGTCTTCTTTAAACTAATGCTCATTTACTTTAAGCTCAATCTCTTAGGAGATCAGAGTTCACCCATAACCAGGATAAGAGAAGCATATTATTAAATAACGTTTCTACATGGATTGGCTGAAATTTCCACTCATAAATAAACAGATCTGTAGCAACACTTTTAAAATTATGATACATATACAAAAACCTTAGCCAGAAGCCAGCAGAATATTTTTTTCTATGAAATTAACTTGTTCACATTAAAAGTACCCAGGAATTGAGGATCATTTGAAGGGCAGAATATCATATGTTGGAAATCATATATTGATTGGTACGCCATTGGATTTGAAATACTGATATACGTTGCTGATATTTGAAATACTGAAAAACTGTATTCGGTGTAGTCAGGGGTTCCCAAACTTTTCCACTTTTGGTGTCCTTGGAATTCCAGATTTTCCCATGTCACTCTCTGTCAAAATTGTAACAATTACACTTTAAAAAATACCCAATACGTTTTTAAAAAGTTAAGGAAAAAGAAAAATAAACAGAAAATTTTAGATGTTATTTTATTTGATATAACAGTGTAAAGATGTTTTCCTAAAAAAAAAAATTTTTTTTATAAATTATAATTAAAAAAATAAATAAATATAATTATAAAATATTATAATCCGCTGAAACTATTATAAAACATAATGAAACTGATGTATAGTTTTCGCATGGAGTAGAAGGAATAATTATTTTTTTATTAGTTACTAGTACCTAAACAAGAATATGTCATAACTATTCTAAACAAAACAGTTTTCAAGAACCTGATATAAATTGCTAGTCATTCCAGAAAAATCTAGCGGGTATTGCCAAGAATTGTATAGGATTTCCTTGCCAAGCTTAACTAGGAAGCGTAGATATCTCTGTTGGTTTTTACTGCAGCTTCTTTGCTTTCTACAGCAGCTTCTTGTTTTGGCTAACCTTCACTCTGTTATTTCTCATTGATTGTTATAATTCATTTTAATTTTATTTTAATAATAATTTAACCTTCTACGAAAAAGAATAAAGATCAATGTTTTTTGTTCTTCAATAAAAATTAAGCCAAATAGTTCTTTAAATTTCTGTTAAAATTTTTAAATACGGATAATTCGTTAAACTGGTATAGTTTTCAAAATTCAGGGGTTAATAACGCCTACCTAAGGAGGGTGTTTCAGTTGAGACTGAGGAGATTAGACCAGGTTTAGTTAGGGCTGGATGCGGATGCACGTATTTTTTCGAAACGTGTATGACTCCGTTGCTCGTTGCCACCTCCGTTATGACAGGCGATTCTGTTATTCCCATCGGAAACTGTGTCGTGCTCATAGCGGGTCCAGTTATCGTGTGTTGCAGAAAGAAAGGGATTTTAGTCGGCGAGAATCTGACGCTGCCATCTGTGTGCGCGTATGATGTCTGTTACAGATTTTTCTTCCTCCGACGTAAAGAAAAAAAAAAAAATGTTTAGGTCATTAACAGTAGCGTCTGCATTAAAAGAAAATTGGTCTGCCTTTTTGAATCTCATGTAATATTTTAATTTTATACTTTACTATTATTATTAATTATATTGAGACAAAATAAAAATGTTTCTCTAAGTCTGATATCATTTATTGAATTACTTTTTTGGGTATATTACAAATCTGTAAATATAATTTTCTATCACCCTTAGTTTTAAATAAATTACGTTTCAAATAAAAGGGAAAATATAGTTAAAATCTATAAAATTTTAATTTTACATAATTAGAATGATTTTGCTGATGCTTTTCTTTTTATAGATAGTTTCAGGCATATCCCGAATTGATGTCCACCAGTAATCGGCTAGCATGTTAGTGTTCCATTTCCTTTATAGCGGATTTCTATCACCGAAATGTCTTGGTGGAAACGTTCACCGTGTTCGTCATTTACGTTTCCGAGGTTTTCCAGGAATAATCCAGATGCGAGTGAAGGAAATGTATTTTCAAAGACATATTATACCCCATAGTTTTGTGTGAAGTAAGAAGTTGATTGAAAATATCGTGGTAATTGTCGGATTTTTTTTTGCCGAGAAAAATTTTGCAAACGACTTTAAATAAAGCCCAAGCTACGCTTTCTACATTATTTAACATTGAGTTAAATACATCATCTTTGTCCAACTCACTTATTTGAGAACCAACAAATATTCCCTCTTTAATTTTTCCTTTACTTACATTCGGAAATTTGTGCCTGATATACAAATATCCGGGACTTTCTATCTTCAATGCTTTTACAAAATTTTTCCTTAGTCCTAGCTTGATATGGAGAGGGGATAAAAATATTTTTGGATTCAACCAAGGGCTCATGAATAACATTTTTCCCATTTAGAGTGAAGTTATCTCATTTCTTCCACTCTTTGGTAACATAATGTTTATTCCTACCTTGACTGTCCCATTCGCAAAGAAAATACATGCAGTTAGTATAGCATAACTGCATACCTTACAAAATAGCTATAACTTTCAAATCACCACATATGTTCCAGCTTTGTTTTTTATAATTTATTTTTTTCAAGAACGTCTTTCATCACATCGTATGTCTCTTTCAAATTAATACCATAAGCGATTGGAATCGAAGGATATTTGTTACCGTTATGTAGTAGAACCACTATTAAACTATAATTGAACAAATCTATGAAAAGGCGCCAGTCCTCAGATTTATGAACTTTTCCTGAGTGCAAAATTAGCTCATCAATATTTACGCAAAAAACCAAACTGCCTTCTTTAATGAAGTACTGATAAAGTTCTTTTTGTCGGCTTCGAAAACCTGAAATTATTGTATTTCTTAAAATGTAAATTCCACCTTTGCAGTGTTAATTTTAACAGTTCAGCATGATTTTTTGATAAATTTAAATCCCTAACCGAATCATTTAATTGACCTTTTGATATATAATGTGGCTTATTGGAAGATAATTCAAAATCAAAGTCATTATTATCTTCTTCAGTACTGCCTGATTCTTCATCTTTCGAAACATACATTCACAGGTGACTAAGGAACTGGAATAATTTCACTGAGATACAAGCCTGATTGCAGATTGCAATGAAGAATATTTTACAGTATGTTTGGATTTTTTGGAAATTCCAGACACACTTGTTAAATAAAAGTAACAATCTGTTACATAATGTTTTGGTTCACGCCAAACCATAGGCACATCAAATGGTAAAGTCTTCCGTGAACCTTTCAGCCATCCTCTTAAATATACCAAAAATTAGTGCATACAATATGAGAAGCAAACGTCTTATTCTGATCACCAATTTTACACTGAATGTATAAACGATATGCTTTTTAATTAAAGGTGTAATTTTTGTATCTTACGGTAAACTCATCACGTACATAACAAAAGGCATCCACATCATTTACACAGTTTCGTGGCATTATGACATTCCACTATTAATGAACTTAAGACAGCAATAAGAATGAACAAAATTAATTCATTCCTAAATCCAGTGCTTAATACACACAACACAGCTGTGTTTTCAGCTGCATTTTTTTACCTGGACAGACATGATTAATCTTGTCCATGAAGGCTCACTCTTCAGTATTAGATATGGTTTCATAATTTGTAATTATGATATGATTTAATCCTTTGTCTAGTGTTGTTTATTTATAGCTTACGAATTATGTTCACAAAGTTAAACAATAAAAAATGAGCCGACAAAATACAATATAGGAGCTTAAATTGCTTAAATTGTTGGAAAATGGAAAAAATAATTAAAATTTAAAAATATTTAAAAAATGGTGGATGATAGAAATATTCAGAGTTAATACTCGTGTTCAGCATTCAAAAGCAGATTAAAATCATTTATCGCATGTTAGGAAACCAAAATTATGTTTGTCAGTGTTATTAATTATTATTATTAACTATACATGTTTTTTTCGTTTATTCATGATCGTGTTATGAATTGTCCCACATATACTTTTAGAAAGGGAGACTTTAAATCTGACCAATGCCGTTTGGTCAGTGTTCTTCTGTACCCTAACCCTGACAAGGCTGTGATAAGTTTCCATCATGTGATCAGTCATACTATCACCAAGTATGTTCCTGTTACTTATCATCGAACTTCTAAGTCTCCGGCGTGGTTTTGAGTTAGTATAGCATTGCTTATGAAGAAAATATTAGCACATCGACGATTTAAAACTAGTCTTCCTTCCGACTACCGCACTTTTCAGAGCTACGGAAGAATGTTAATTTGATTCTTTCTAGGCATAAGCTTTAACGTGCTAGGTTCATCGAAAACAATCTAACGTTTAAGCTTTCAAGGCATTGGAAATATGTCTCAAAACATTAACATTAAATCGATATTTAATGGAGATAGCTTCGTTGCACCTCTGATCGACTATGTACCAGTCATCGATACTCAAGAGATTTGTATCCGTTTTGGTGAGGACTTTCAGTCTATGTTTCAGTCTTTACCACAGGATCTACAACCTGATGCCTCGTCATCGTTTTAAGATCAGTTGAACTGTGGTTAGCTTTGTATATCCTACGTCAGCGTCGACTTAGTATTGATACAATCAACGAAGTAAAACACAAGGCAGCCACTGGACCTGATGCCATATCAACATTCATCATTAAATGCATCAACAGTGTGATCGCATCTATTCTGACCTCATTATGTAACTGGAGCTTGAAATCATGTACGTTCCCTAACCAAAGGAAGAATGTGATGGTTACTCCTATTCCCAAGCCTGGTGGCCGCTGTATTCTAATTTCCGTCCTATCCTCTTTTCCTCAAATTTTTTAATCAATCCTATCATCTCATATATTTCATAATATCCAACACAACATCTTTGCTTCTCAACATAGCTTCATGCATTTCTTTTCCGCTATCTTAAACTTTAATTTTTTTCTGTATCAAATTGGTCCTACTCTTGAATCACAAGGCCAGGTGGATGCCGGCTATTTAGACTTTCTAAAAGCATTTGAAAAAGTACCGCATTACCTGCTACTAAATAGGTTCTGTGAGTCGTGTTCTTTTTTAAGTTCACATCCAAATTGTCTACTATTATTAAAAATTTAATTTTATATAATTAATGAAGATATTGTAAAGTTTTATCTAAAGTGTTCACTAACACTATAAACGGTAGGAAAATTTAAATTGGATAAATGAAAAATCATGTTTAAACGAGTTAATTGTAAAATAATAAAGTAGTGAATGCAAATAAATTTTTTTTGTATTGTATTTTATTAGAACTGATTGCTGAGAAAAATTAATCTCAGATAACCTCTTTGATTAGTGTTACACATTGACATTTCATTCAGCTAACTGTTAGGCGTTATCCAAAAGAAAGTTGTACGACCATGTGATCAATTTTGTACTACTATATGGGGTCATTGTTTAGCCAAAAGTTCTGGGTGCGATCGAAAATCGGAGGGTACTGAAGGGTGTGCAGAGGCTAATTGCCTCTGCATCGTTTCAGCATATTCTTCAGTTTCGACTGAGGCAGTTTTAGTCATTGGGGGCATCCCTCCATTTAAATAACTAGTCAGGATGAGGATTAGGGTTATTGGAGGAGCTGACAGGAGTGATATGCACAGGCGGTTGTCCCGAGAATGGCAGGTCCGCTAAGACCTGTCCTCCACGGGGCGATGGACACATCGTCTGATCCGGCAGATCGAGCCTTGGGTTAACCGGAGATTTGGTGAGGTCACCTGCTGGTTTATCCAAGTTTTATCTTGCCACGGCGTGGTTCGGGTATACTTACATGCTAGGAGGAGAACCGACGACCCCTATTGCCTTTCTTGCGGAAAGCTTGATATACCTAAACATGTCGTATTCGACTGCAGGACGTGGACTACTAAACGTTGCTGTTGTTAGTTGGTGACTGCGACCCTTACATTTGACACAATCATAGACTCTAAGTTATCAGGAGCAGAGAGATTTCGTGTGGTAACTGACTTTGTGACAAGAATACTCCAGCACAAAGCCAGGGAGGATGGGGCGGTTAGGGGTTGAGGGATAGCCCCATGCGTTCGTCTGTACTTACACGGATGGGCCGCAGTGATGAGGCGTTGGGACTCCCTCGTCCCTTCGCGAAAAAGATCGAGACCCAGTGTGAATGCCCTACACAGTGCTCTTACTAGAGGCATTGGCGTCAAGAACGAGTCCAGGCTTCTGCGGTTGGGTCCATGAACGACATAGTCGGGCTTGGATACCCCGTCCTAGGGGTTAGAGGTAGGCAATGAATAGATCTAACCGGCGGGCTGACTTGTCGGACTAAACTTATGGCTGGCGGACGGGAAGGCTTGTTCTAGTAGACAACCCCGTGGGCTGTGCTTTGCTTTGTTGTGGATCCTGCCCGGGTGGTAGAGTGAAAAAAAAAAACTCTTAGGCGCTATGAGAATCATTATTTTAGAAAAATTTATTCCGATATATACATCAGTTGCCTTACTTTTCTCTAAGTGAAAAAAAAAAAAGGATAGGCAAAGTAACAGATGTACCTTTTTAGAGACATGAAATGCATCATATACGTTGTTTTCACTCAGAACCTTTTATTGTAGAATGAAAACTTTAACATATTGAGAAATATTGTATTGAAAAGTTCATCTAGGAAAGATTATTAGGTTTATTTTTGTATTTAGAACTGTTTCGAAATTACAAGAGATCGTCGTATACAAAAATATAAGATAAGATATTTAATTTAATCTTATTAAATTAAAATAAACATACAGAAAAATAAATTATTTTAAGTATTGCACAGATAAATCAAAGTAAACAATAATTAAATCTGAAATTGTATTTTGCTTAAGGTTTTAAACGTCAAAGTTTATACTTGATTAAACAAATTTTTACCTAAGAGTAAATACCATTAAAATGACAAAAGAGCTTCTCAAGAGAAATAGAAAGTACTTCCTGATTGTATCTAGCATTCAACAAATCAGAAAGCACTGAAATTCTATGAACATTACATAAATAACCAATAATGTTGACACATTATGTTAAATTATAATACTTTAAAATTGAATTCAATTAAAATTTCTGAAAAAAAACAATTGTAACTTTTTACATAATTAATAAAAATTACCTCAGCTAAATATGCATTTATTCTTTATATTGTATAGATTTTACATATTTTACTTTGTTTTGACTTTTAAAAAAACATTCAGCTCTTTTGTTTTAATCACAATTAAAACATTTAAAAAACAAGTAATTATTGCATCTTCGATGCATGCAATATAGTGAGTTGAAAAAAATAAAATAAATTCTTTAAACTTCTTTTAACATATGTTAAGAGAATGACAAAGAAAATTATTTATATTAATAGACGTGCATCGAGAAGTTACATAATGTTTAAATTTTTTTTTAATATGAAATATTTCACAACATTATGTCATAGCAAAAAAATCTGATGTGAACACCACATGAGTTCCTTGTACGCCTATTAAATTATATATACACATTTTTTGCTGTACTTCATTTTAACTTATTTCATTTGAAAGTAAGATACGATCCTCCAAATCTTCAATAAAGCGGACAGTTACACAATTGAGTAATCTTAGTTTTTTTTAACATTAAATATTTATACAATCATACATGAAATACTAGGATAGAACAAAAAAAAAAAAAAATGAAATGATGAACTCCGACTTAAGGAGAATATTGTCCGAAAATATCAGAGAAGTAATGAACCAAACGATAAGAATTTTTTGCAATTTATTAAAGATCGAGAATGTATGCCTCATTGTATATGTTGTTCTTATAAGGGACTATTCTTGCTCAAATTTCAGCTTTTCTAATAAAAAGTAGCTCTACTGTAATTTTTGGGACCCAAATTAAGGAGTAAAGATGTGGTTTCTTATGTAATTTAACTGGAAAACGGGATAAAACAGGTCCCAGAACTGTAACTCCAGTACTTATTAATTTATACGATGTAAAACCCAAAATTCAGTGTCAAAAAACAAGTTTTTTTTAGGATTGTATAATAATAACTTTGTTAAATGACTATTCCCTTAGTTCATGTTGTCCTTTCTCATAACCACCTCATTTCCTAATCCTTGAGACCTCAAGGTCTCAATCACCACCTAAGTCCAAGGTGAGGAAACCACCATACTTATCCATTGGTTTAAATCCAAAATAATCCTGATGTTCTAATATTCTATTACTTTGTAATAGGAGCTGGCTTGGCTAATCACTTATAAAATACAAATAAAACATCGGCCTAGTTTTTTTTGTTAATGATTTTTCTTAAAGTTCACTTGCAATCAGTAGATTTGTTCTTCTACTTATTTTCTTTGTTTTTTTTTAAGATTCTCCAGTAATATATAAAATTAAGAAGCCTTTAAGATGTTACTTTATCATCAGTTTTATATTTTCTGCTTGTTGTTATCAAAATTTAATCTGGAAATAAATATTATAATTACTTTTGCCGATTTCCGTGGCGGAATGGTAGCGTCATTCGGAAATCCGAGGATCGAATCGGTTAACGATATTTTCATTTAAAGAAAAAAAAAATATTTTTACTAATTTTTAAAATGATTAACGGAGAAACTTTCAGTAGATGTTTTAATGGTGAAAATAATGAAAAATGTTAATTTAAATATAGGTCTGAAAACGCTTCGTTTTTGAGTTACGACTAGCAAAAGATTTAGTCCAGATTTCAGCTTTTCTAATAAAAAGTAGCCTTACTGTAATTTTTGGAACCCAGATTGTAAAGTAAAGATGTGGTTTCTTATGTAATTTAAACTGGGAAACGGGCTAAAGCAGGATTCCGAACTGTAACTCCAGTATTTGTTATTATATACGATGTTAAATACAAAATTCGGGTAGAAAAGCAATTTTTTTTAGGTTTGTAGTACAATAGCTTTGTTAAATGTCTTATAAATGCAAAATATTTAACAAAAAAACTTGTAAAGAATATAATTCTGAGAAATTTATTGTATATATAATACGAAGTAAATAAAAACTTTTAAAATTCGATTTTTATTGAAGCAAAACACAAGAAAAATGCATAGAAAACCGTTTTATTCTTTCTATTCCTAATAAATGTTATTCATTGAGATCAGAAAAAGAAAATGGAAAAATAGACTAACTACCGGAATTATTTTACTTTGAAAAGTTTCTTTTTTCTGTTTATTGAACATTTAAATGTGAACTACCCAAAGAATATTAATCGAATGAAATCTGAAAAAAATTGTCGAATGTGTTCTTTTGATTAAATTTGATATTAAAAAGAAATTATCTCAATCCACCAATCTTTAGTCCTTAAACATGTTTCTAATTTTTTTTTTGTCTTCAATCATTTGACTGGTTTGATGCAGCTCTCCAAGATTCCCTATCTAGTGCTAGTCGTTTCATTTCAGTATACCCCCTAAAATCTACATCCCTAACAATTTGTTTTACATACTCCAAACGTGGCCTGCCTACACAATTTTTACCTTCTACCTGTCCCTCCATTATTAAAGCGACTATTCCAGGGTGCCTTAATATATGGCCTATATGTCTGTCCCTTCTTGTAACTATATTTTTCCAAATGCTTCTTTCTTCATCAATTTGCCGCAACACCTCTTCATTTGTCACTTTTATCCACCCATCTGATTTTTAACATTCTCCTATAACACCGCATTTCAAAAGCTTAGAAGCTTTTCTTCTCAGGTACTCCAATGGTCCAAGTTTCACTTCCATATAAAGCAACGCTCCAAACATATACTTAATCAATCTTTTCCTGACATTTAAATTAATTTTTGATGTAAACAAATTATATTTCTTACTGAAGGCTCGTTTCGCTTGTGCTATTCGGCATTTTATATCGCAAATCGTAGCATCTTTATCTTTTCACCTTGTACTGTTACACCGAATCTAAATTGTTCTTTAGCATCATTAACTGCTAGATCCATGTAAAGATTAAAAACTAACGTTGATAGGGAACATCCTTGTCGGACTCCCTTTCTTATTACGGTTTCTTTCTTATGTTCTTCGATTATTACTGTTGCTGTTTGGTTCCTGTACATGTTAGCAATTGTTCTTTTATCTCTGTATTTGAACCCTAATGTTTTTAAAATGCTGAACATTTTATTCCAGTCTACGTTATCGAATGCCTTTTCTAGGTCTATAAACGCCAAGTATGTTGGTTTGTTTTTCTTTAATCTTCCTTCTACTATTAATCTAGGCCTAAAATTGCTTCCCTTGTCCCTATATTTTTCCTGAAACCAAATTGGTCTTCTCCTAACACTTCTTCTACTCTCCTCTCATGTTTCTAAATCAAGTCTAAAAAAAAAAACCTTTATCTTTTTTTGAACACTTCTGATTTTCACAATCTGAAACTGAAAATTTGAAATTTTTACTGCTATGCCTCGTACTCGAATTATGTAGCGTCACCTTTAACATGATTGTTAGTTTATTTACAATTGTCGTCTAAAAGCTTAATAATTGTAAATAATGTTAACAATTTCAAATAACACCTTACAAAATGTTACATATGATGACGATAATATTTTTGAGATTATAGAAATTCGTCAACCAAATTTTCATTAGTTAATGATCTATAGTGGAAATAAAAAATGTATACTTATAATTTATATCGCCCAAATTTGTCTTCTCTTATATTATTTCATTAAAAGAATAACATCAATTACTGGAAATTATTTTTTCATGTTTATTAATTCTTATTTTAGTTCATTTTGAAGTCTCAACTTTTCTGAAAGAGTTTAAATTTATTATACTTAATATATTCATTTAACAGTATTACAAAAAATTAATTGATTATTGTAGTAATTTAATACTTCATCCAAATTTAAAAACAATTTATTAAAAGTTATGATCGAATGTATTATTTAACTGATAAGAGACCAAAATCCTTTAGTTTTTACGTTATAAAAATTCAAAAGTAATATGATTGCCCTCTAGTAAATCTACAGATAGAAATTACTCTGCTAAGTGTGATCATTTTAAGAGCGCGAATAAAAATTCGTTGTACTCAACGTCGTACAATCGGGAACAAAGAATCTATCCAAGAAAGCCTAGTGACTATCATTTGCTTTTCATTCTTCAACAGTTTCTATTGACATACATGCTATTAACGAACTTGCCCTGTCGGTTCTACTCCCTCTAATCCTCTAAATTTTGAACAGAAATCTTTGTTCCTGAGAGCAGTGTTACTCCATAAATGCAAATTTACTAAATTGTTAGTAATATTACCGTGTTCTCAGCGTTGATATTTCTGTAAAAATTCTTGGAACAGTATTTTTACCAACGAAAATAAAATCCCCTATCTTCGGAAACATTTACCCATTTATTGTCTAGCCTGCTATTTTACATTTCAATGAAAATATCGGGAAGAACTTCCGATATTTCGAGTACATGAGTATTACAATAAAAATTTTCCAATTGCCTTATACCAATGACATCTATCACTAGTTTGTCAATATTAAATATATCATTCCTAATAGTTTACCCAGATAAGGTTCAGATTAAAGTACTGACATTTTTTTTGTCTTCAGTCATTTGACTGGTTTGATGCAGCTCTCCAAGATTTCCTATCAAGTACTAGTCGTTTCATTTCAGTATACCCTCTACATCCTACAGCCCTAACAATTTGTTTTACATATTCCAAACGTGGCCTGCCTACACAATTTTTTCCTTCTACCTGTCCTTCCAATATTAAAGGGACTATTCCAGGATGCCTTAGTATGTGGCCTATAAGTCTGTTCTGTTCTTTTAACTATATCTTTCGAAATGCTTCTTTCCTTCTCTATTTACCGCAATGCCTCTTCATTTGTTACTTTATACATCCACCTGATTTTTAACATTCTCCTATAGCATCGCATTTCAAAAGCTTCTAATCTTTTCTTCTCAGATACTCCGATCGTCCAAGTTTCACTTCCATATAAAGCGACACTCCAAACATACACTTTCAAAAATCTTTTCCTGACATTTAAATTAATTTTTGATGTAAACAAATTATATTTCTTACTGAAGGCTCTAAAGTACTGACGTACCGCGATAATATCATTAGTTTTTTCGCATTTCAATTTCGTAAAAGATGCTACATCTGGCATCCTCTTCTTTTAACCTTGAAATGTTTCTGAGGAGTTGATATCAGTGTAAAATGAACTAAAATTAAACATTATTATATCATATAAAATCATTATTTAAATTTCTTAAATAAACATTTTAATACATTGACGTAAAAAAATTATACAAAAATGGGAATAGTATTTATTTTTATATAAACTTCAAGCCAAGCCAAAGGGTATTTAATTAACCGTAAACGTTCTGTTTTGAACGTTATTAAAAAAAGTTAAATTAAAATTGTATATACTAAAAAAAAAAAAAAATGTATGAAGTACATTGGAAAATCAAAAAAAGTAGAAATTTAATTAGAGGACATTCATTTAACAATTTTAACATTTATTAATAATATAAAGCTATAAAAGGCACCAAACAGCAGTCGAATGACGCACTGCTTACTTTTCATCATACATTTAGTACTGCAGTTTCTATGTTCCATTATTTTTATAATTTTTTTATTATTTTTAACACGCATGTCAGCTTACAAAATAAAATTTTTATTCGAATTGTTGCTCAAATGTTGATTTTTCTATTTAAAATTGAATCATATCTTTAATAACAATAAACAATTTAATAAACAATTTTTGGAAGTAATATTAACATATCAAATAATTTAGACATTATTCTCCAATTGTGTAGTTTCCAACGTGTGTCCCGATCATAACATTAAAAATTAACTAATTATTGGACCACTATCTAGAGACACATGAACTTATCAAAAAGGTATTTTTTTTTTCGGTTTTTTCCCCAGTATTCTATTTTTTGGCAGTAAATTTATGAGAAATTTGTGAATAGTTTTTCTAAACTTGGCCCTGTTATCTAAAAGTGAAATCAATGTAAAATTGAAGTATTGCGTTTTAAGGATTTAAGGTATAAACGTTTTAAGGTGTTTTTTAGATTTTAATTTTTGTAAGATAGCTTTATAATATGGGTTAATTTTATTCATTTTTAAACTAATTATATATGTAAATTAATTTAATATAATATTATAAAACGTAATATTATATATTGTATTTATTTAATTTATTATATAAATTTTATTTACTTTACCATATTTAATTTATTTTAATAATTTATTAAAATTTTTGAAGTATTTTTTTATTTATCTTATACTTCTTTCAACTTTCAATGTAATTATTTTTTTGAGAAAAAACCGTTCGTTTTATTTCCATTAGTAAAATTGAAAAAAAACATATATACGAGGTGCGACAATAAAGTAATGAGACTGACTTTTCTTTGCAAGATGTGGCAACCCTGCAGCTTGCGTAGGCACACCATCTTTGACCATGGTCTATAAGCTACTTCTAATCCAAGCGGCGCATTGATATAACTGCTCAGTCGTGAGTTGTGCTGTAATAAGTGAACGCGTGTTTGTGTCTCTCGTCACAGAAATGAAACCACAAAATATTGCGCAACGGTATGGCATTTCTTTTTGCGTTAAATTGGCTGAAAACGCGACGACAACTTACGGTAAGCTTCAGAAGGATTTTGGAGAGGAGGTTATGTCAAGAGCTCAAGTTTTTCGGTGGCATAAAATTTTTAGTGAAGGCAGAACGAATGTTGAAGATGAAGACCGCAGTGGACGACCATCAACCTCACGGACAGATGTCAACTTGACCAGGGTGCGTGAAATCGTACGATCTGATCGAAGATTATCCGTGAAAATGATTGCAGAAGAACTCAACATCAATTGAGAAACGGTTCGTCTAATATTAACTGAAGATTTTGGTATGAGAAAGATTTGTGCAAAAATGGTCCCCAAAAATCTCACACAACAAGAGAGAGAAACACGGAAACATGTGGCAGCCGATCTGTTAGAGCAAACGGAAATCAATCCAGATTTGTTGAGCTGTGTTATCAATGGCGATGAAGGTTGGTTTTTTCAATACGATCCAGTGACAAAACGCCAATGTTCGCAATGGTGCTCAACGGGATCACCCAGACCAAAAAAAGCTAGCATGTCAAAGTCAAAAGTGAAATGCATGCTTGTGGGCTTCTTCGATTTCAATAGAATTGTTCATAAAGAGTGGGTGCCTCCTGGACAAACAGTAAACCGATATTTCTACAAAGAAATTTTAGAAAGACTTCGTAAACGAATTTTTCGTGTCCGTGCCAACATTGCTGATAATTGGATTCTGCATCACGATAATGCGCCATCCCATAATGCTCTGTCAGTACAGAAATTTTTAACCTCAAAACAAATTTCAGTACTACCACAGCCACCTTATTCACCAGATATCGCTCCGTGCGACTTTTTTCTATTTCCAAGAGTCAAAATGGCGGTCAAGGCACACCATTTTCAAACAACACAAGATGTCCAAAAAGCTGTGACGAGGGTCTTGGAGGATATTACAGAAGATGAGTTGTATAATTATGATTTTTAGGTTATTAGTTAGCACGTGGTTAGAAGAAAGAAGACTGTAGGGTGTGATGTACAGTTCTGCCTACCTCTGCTTTTTTTTTTAGTTTTTAATATTTCATTTATTAATTCTTTTAATATAAGTTATATATTCAATCTCGCTGCGGTTACGCACGAGGCGTGAATTAAAATTTGTTCACTTAGATTACTTTCGGTCTCTAGAGTGCTACATAGGGAAACGTTAATTTCCGTATTTCAAGCAACCAGGACCCACGGACACAAAATTCTTAATTTTTTACTGTAGACGTTGGAAAGGAATCAGGAGACTCCTGGGGCTGATATGGGTTACCCCTGATAATTTTGTAAATGACATACTCCAGGGAAAACGGCAATGGGAAGAGGTTACATCACTGGCCTACCACATCTTAACTACGAAAGCGAGAGAAGCAGAACTATGGGGAGGAGACTGATAGGCAGAACATCTGACTGCAAGACACCCATCAAGTCTGCGAGGTACTTGGAGAAGGAAATTTGTAAATATGTAGATTAAGTTGTAAATACTGACTTCGTCCATGTGTATTTTATAATTTTGTATATTAATTCTCATAACATATCTTCTTGTATCTTGTAATTTGTCGTCTGTTTATTGAATCTTCTTCTGTTTGTATTGTGCATAAAAATGTACTGTCTCATTTTGGTGAAACGAATCTCACTAAAGTTGGAACAAAGACCCCTATACTTTGTTATGAAATGCAGATATTGTGTATACCTTGTTGGGGACTTTCTATCATGTTATTTGTGTTATGGTTATGTTTAGTGAAAGACTGCGTAATATATACTTCTATGCGTTCTTCGATTTGTTGTAGTTTAAAGAATACTAACCGTTTGTTACTAATGTTTTGTGTAATAACTCTTTGTTATATGCATATTGGAATTTGTTGCTGTATATATTACACATAAATGATGTGCTGTTGCATCCTGACGAGATGAAGCTCACTGTCAGAAATGCTTCATGAGTAGGCGCAGTTATATGAATCAGGGACGAGGGCCCTTACACTTTATACATTGTAATGAAGATGTTATATACTGTATTGCATCTTGTTTATTGTTTTTTTTTATCATATATTATTATGTTTCTTATAAGTTGTATTGTGCTTGTTGGCGAGTAATTAGGATTTACTGTCTGGGCTGGTCTAGAAACCTAGAATTGTTTATTAATGTAGCTGTTGATTTTTTATTATTTGTATTATCATTACATTGTACTGTTATTATATTGTTTTATTCTGATACGTATATTGGTGTATACCATTTATGGTGCAAATTTAATACTACATGTGTTGTAGTATGACCTACTATTAGAGCTGCATTATTGTAAATATGTATAATAAATTTAATGTTTTTAATAATTGTATTTCATCCGTTTTGTAATGTAAAATGACTTGGTTGTAAACTAATGAAATTATACTGTGTGGATGTCAAACGCCACTAATGTGAATTTAAAAAAAAAAAAAAAAATCGGGGGGAACTGGCAAAAAAGATTCCGTTGCCAGGCGGTCGAATCGTGGACACGTGCAGGGCCAGGGAGACAGCCTACAGCTTCCTCGCTGAGGGCGTTTGGGTCCAGCAGATGGCTGGATCAGGACGTTCTGATGACGCATTGAGGACCCTCGAGATTTGTGAGGTGGGCGCGCGATTCAGAGGGGGGAGTATGCGTGGGGTGCATACCCGGACCTAGACTAGGTGATAGGCAAGGGAAGGGTAGCCCTCTTTGGGAGAGTCACTATGGCAACCGGGAGGGATATCATGATGTCTTTATGATCCAAGAGGGATCCCGTCGGTAGATCAGCTTCAAGCTGCACTAAGGTGGTGGGGGGCTAGTCTTCAGCCACGTCACTTGGGACCTAACAAGTAACATTTTCTAGGCGGTTACCGGTTGCTCTCAAGTGGTTCAAAAAAAAAGAATTAAATTAGCTTTTTATAAAGAAATATAAAGATAGTGTGAATTTTACGTCAAGCAAAGAAATTCACTTCCAATGAACCACCTTGAACAAAATTTATGGAAGATAAATCGGATTTCATTAAGCTATATTTTCCTTTTATTATTAAATTTTCCTTTTATTATTAAGCTATTTATTTCTACTTTTATATAAAAATCCATGTAGAAATTTAAGTATTTATTGATGTTAAATAAATCAAAATGACCATATAATCCCAGAATTTAATTATTTATTTTACTTTTCTTTTGTAAAGGATATTTATGGTGCATTATATTTATATTTTATTTTGTTTAATAACGGTTAGCGTAGATAACTTTTTAAGTTTAATATAATACTTTTTTAATAGTTTGCAGAACATTCATTTTTCGGATGAAAAAAAGTGGTGTCTAACAAGTGCTATTTTATTTAAAGCAAGTAATTATATTATCACTATCACTTACATGATTAAAAATATTTGTGATATCTATTTTATAAAAACAGGAATAGAGATTCGATAGCATTCAACCATATTACATATCTGATGGGTAGTCAGATAAAATATATTTATATATATGAAAAAACATAATCATCATTCCGTCTAATAAAAAAAAAAATATTCCACTACGGTAGTAGCAGAAGTCTATCAGCCAGAAGTCATTTTGGAATGAACCAACCACCATCGGTCTCAAAGGACCGTAGAAGTCTGTACAATGGTCGATGTTCGCCAGCGGTCCTTAGGGACCTCTGTAGTGCTGGAAGTGTTAAATAACAGTAGATTTCATAGGAATACACAAACACACAAACAAGAGACTGTGCACGTTCAGTATTAAATAACATATTTGAACATGTAGGTTATTGCGCTACCGCTACAAAACCACTGTTCGTAAAATATGAACACCAATGTTCTCAAAATTCAAACGATTACTACATGTGTCATTACAACTAAAGAATTAAAACAGAAAATTTACAAATATAAACCTTATTAATTTATTAGCTGCAGTTATTCTAGTGGATGAATTTTAAATTTAATTAATTCTTTTATAGAACTGTTATAATCAATAGCGGTTTTTTATTTATTTCTATAAACATTTAATCTGTAAAACTGTATTAATCAATGAATTTGTAATATTTTTAATAATAATTATTAGAAGTATCTTTTTTAGCGAAATTACAGTTTCGAAAGTTTCCTAAGATAGCCTCAGGACAACAAATCTTGTGACAATAATAATATTGTAATTATTACTCAAGTGTAGTATATTTTGTGATACGATCGTTATAATTTTTATACTTGGGTACAATTATTCTTAAATAAAAGATCCGCTTGATTATTAATCTCTTTATTTGTACTCATTTTTACATTATTTCTTAATTTAAAAATTTCCAACTTCTTTAAAATACATAATCTTTTATAAAATTGCAAATTAGTTTCATCGAGTTTTCCATTTTAAAGGAAGATGATCTTTTATTAAATTTATTGCACGGTTACATTTTATTTTCCGTACATATTTCATTTGTTCGTTAAATCTTAATTTTCAGTTTCTTCCCGTTTGGCCAGTGTATGTTGCGTCGTATTTAAACTTTATTTTGTACATACCATTACTCTTATAAATATCTTTATTTTTTCTGTTGTTATTAAAATCTTGTTAAGTGTATTATTATTCGTATTTACAATCATTTTTATACAGTATTCAATTCTTTTTTATATGTTAGTTACACTACTCTCTCTATGAATCATGAGACCTAGCCGATGATACATTTCTCAGTGATACATAGATGTAACCATATCGGAGAGATATCAATTGAGAGCCAGACTAAGGAATGATTCCTGAAAGAGGGCAGCAGCTCTTTCAATAGTTGTTAAGAGCGTAGCTCAGGACGACTTAAACGGCCATATCAACATCACTCAATCTTCTGAGTACTGCGCAGCTGTAAGCAATGGAAAACTACAGCTGCTTATTTTCCAAGAAAATATAGCTCTCTCCATTTTCATATAAAATATATGGAGGCGCCTACCTTGGTAAAATATTTCGGAGGTAAACTAGTCAACCGTTCGGATCTCCGGGCGGGGACTACTAATGAAGGGGTCACCAGAAAATTAAAAAATAACATTCTATGAATCGGAGAATGGAATGTTAGAATTATAATAAAGGTTGGTAGGTTGGAAAGAGAAAAATTGATAGGATAAATGTAGATGTAGTAGTAATTAGCGAGGTTCGATGGGAAGAGAAAAACGACTATTAGTCTGGTGATTTTAGAATTATTAACTCAGCTTCAAATAATGGGCAGGAGGATAGATTTAGTAATGTACAAGAAGATAGGGAAGAGAGTAGAGCATTTCAAAATGCATAGCAATAGAATCATTGTAATAAGGATAAAATCAAAACCTAAACCGACAACGATTGTTAACATCTATAATCCTATAAGCGCCCATAATGATGATGAGGTAGAGTATGTATACGAACAAATAGAGGAAGCAATAAAACACATGAATGGGGTTAAATATTTAATAATAGTTGGAGATTGGAATGTAAGCACTGGAAAAGGCAAGAAAGAAAATATAGTGGGTGAATACGGACTGGGCAAAAGGAATGAAAGAGGGGACGGACTTATAGAGTTTTGCACGAAGTATAATTTATTAATTATCAACATCCAGTATAAAAATCATAATAGAAGAATATACACTTGGAAAAAGCCAGGTGATATTGCAAGGTGTCTGATAGATTATATCATAGTTAAGCAAAGATTTAGAAATCAATTCATCGACTGTAAAGCTTACCCAGGAGCAGACATTGATAGCGACCATAATTTAGTGATTATGAAATGTAGATTGGAGTTTAAAAACCTGAAGAAAAGGTGTCAGGTGAATCGGTGGAATTTAGAGAAGCTTGAGGAAGAAGAGATAAAGAAGATGTTTGACATCGCAAGAGTTCTGAGTAAAAAATATAAGTTAGAAAATGTAGAAGAAGAATGGGAGAATGTTAAAGAAAATTATTAAATCAACAAAAGCGAACTTAGGCGGAACAAAGAGAACTGATAGAAATCCTTGGATATCAGAGGATATATTGCATCTGATGAATAAACGTAGGAAATATAAGAATGTAGTGATGAAGAAAGTAAAAGCAACTATCGGCAATTAAGAAATACTATAAATAGGAAGTACAAACTGGCGAAAGAAGAGTGGATTAAAGAAATTTTTTAGAAGTGGAAAGAGAAATAAACATTAGTAAAATACAGGGAGCATATTGGAAAGTTATGGACAATTTGAGGTACATAAAAATTTTAATCTAATAATGTGATAAACAAAGATAGTACACCGATTTATGGTACGAAAGGAAAAGTCTATAAGTAGGTGGAATATGTTGAAGAGTTTTACGGAAGAAATGAATTAGAAAATGGTGTTATAGATGAAGAAGAGGAAGTCGAAGAGGATGAAAGGGAAGAAACAATACTGAGATCTGAATTTAACAGAGCATTAAAAGATTTGAATAGCAGAAAGGCTCCTGGAATAGACGGAATACCTGCAGAATTACTGAGCAGTTAGAGTGGATGGATAGATAGAAAGATAGATGGATAGCAGGAAACGATGGATAGATTATAAAAACTGGTATGTAATATTTACGAAAAAGCGGAAGTTTTGTCAAACTTCAAAAAGAGTGTTATAGTCATGATTCCAAAGAAAGCATAGGCAGATAAATGTGAAGAATACGGAACAAATAGCTTAACTAGTCATCCTTCAAAAATCTTAACTAGAATTCTGTACCGAAGAATTGAGAGGAGAGTAGAAGAAGTGTTAGAAGAAGACAAATTTTTTTTCAGGAAAAGTATAGGGACAAGGGAAGCAATTTTAGGGCTCTGATTAATAGTAGAAGGAAGATTAAAGAAAGACAAACCAACATACTTCGCATTTGTAGACTTAGAAAAGGCATTCGATAACGTATACTGGAATAAATTGATCAGCATTTTAAAAATAAATTAGGGTTTAAATACAGAGATAGAAGAACAATTGCTAACATTTACAGGAACCAAACAGCAACAGTAATAATTGAAAAACATAAGAAAGAAGCCGTAATAAAAAAGGGAGCCCGACAAGGATGTTCTCTATCCCTGTTTTTTTTTAATCTTTACATAGAAATAGCTGTTAATGATATTAAAGTACACTTTAAATCCTTTACAAGGATATAAAGTTTTTGTAATCCTTTACAAGGATCTAAAGCGTTCTTTACGATTTGCTGATTATATAGTAATTCTAGCCGAAAGTAAAAAGGATTTAGAAGAAACAATGAACGGCATAGATGAAGTCCTACGCAAGAATTATAGCACGAAAATAAACAAGAACAAAACAAAAGTAATGAAATGTAGTAGAATTAACAAAGATGGATCGCTGAATGTGAAAATAGGAGGAGAAAAGATTATGGAGGTAGAAGAATTTTGTTATTTGGGAAGTAGAATTATTCAAAATGGACGATGAAGAAGCAATATAAAATGCCGAATCGGACAGGCGAAACAAGCCTTTCGTCAGAAATATAATTTATTTACATCAAAAATTAATTTAAACGTCAGGCAAACATTTTTGAAAGTATATGTTTGGAGCGTAGCTTTATTTGGAATTGAAACTTGGACGATCGGAGTACTTGAGTAGAAAAGATAAGAAGATTTAGAAATGTGGTGCTATAGAAGAATGTTAAAAATCAGATGGGTGGATAAAGTGATAAATGAAGAGGTGGTGCGGCAAATAGATGAAGAAAGAAGCATTTGGAAAAATATAGTTAAAAGAAGAGACAGACTTATAGGCCACATATTGAGGCATCCTGGTATAGTCGCTTTAATATTGGAGTGACAAGTAGAAGGAAAAACTGTGCAGGCAGGCAACGTTTGAAATATGTAAAACTAATTCTTAGGGATGTAGGATGTAGAAATACTAAAATGAAACGACTAGCTCTAGATAGGGAATCTTGGACAGCTGCATCAAACCAGTTAAATGACTGATGACAAGAAAAAAAACGTTACGCAATTTTCCATATAACAGAAGATAACGGATATGAAAATAAGGAGTAGAAGAATGATTAAAAATAAAGAAACGGAACTAATAACACAAATACCCAAAAACCAAATTAATTATACTTATAAATTGCCCAAATTAACATTTACTGAAAAAGAGGATTACCCGATAAAACAAATTTTCAATTAGTATAATATAAAAATGTCTGTAAATACGAATAATACACTTAGAAGATTTTTAATTACCACGAAGAAGAAAAAGATATTTATGACAGAAATGGTTTATACAATACAAAATGTAAATGCGATAAATACAATGCAACATGTATTGGGCAAACGGGAAGAAATTTAAAGTTAAGATTTAAGGAACAAATGATATTTTTTAAGTTAAGAATCTTCATTTCTTCAGGAGAGATAATAGATAATTATGAAATAAATAGTTGAAGCGTAACAGATAAATAAGAAAGAACAGGAAGAAATACTAGCCATAAAATGTGTACGATTTGAGTAGAGTAAGGGGCGTGACCTAAAGTTGTATAAAGCTTTACAAAGGAGAAGTGCCGGTACGGAGAAATTTGAAGATGGAATATTCCCGAAACGCATCAACACGTGAATTACTTATAACGCGTCTAAGAAAGGTAAATAATTATACTCAATATAAAAAAAAGATAAAATTATTGTCTTTATTTTCCATGTAGAATTATAATTTTTATTGGTTTATCTAATTTAATTAATCTAAAATACTTTAAATTAAACAAAATTATTAACAATTAAAACAAAATGAAAAAAAAAATTATTGACAAAACTTTTTTTTTTTTATAAAAGAACTACATTCAATACAGTCATATGTTCATGGATGAGTAGTGCAATGAAACCAATAATAAAACATAGAAATAAAAACTAACAAATAATATCTTAATAATAAATAATAAGTTCTTGTTAATATAATTCTAAATAATTACTTAATAATAAGTAATAATAATAGATGAGTTAATAATTAAATTCCTGAATTCAAATTGCATTTCCGGGGCGATTCAAAGTATAAACTAACTTTTAACAAATTAATATTATGTAGATAACCTTTAACTTCATTTAACTCCAAAGTTATTGTGTTTACAATACCTTTGATTATGTAAACAAAACTTTATATATCAATCTAAAATGATAATCACTTCCTCTGCTTCAGAATAAATAATACATTGAAAATTTGTTTTCATTAGAAAAAAGTACTTACTCAATCCTTAAAAATCCAATTAATAATTATTAATTAATTATTATTTAATTAATTAATTCTTAAAAATCAGTTAGTAATTATTATAATTGGATATATAAGGATAGAATAGATTTTTAGGTATGAGAAGAAAAAGAATAAATGTTTTCCTTGACAAGTAAGAATTCAGTTACTTGTGATATGTACGGCTTGCACTATTCTGTAGTCGATCTGTATAATTGCAAAACAAGTGATTTCAGATATTGTTAAAAAAAAAATTATCAGACCTAAAATTTACCAAATTGATGTTAAATATGTTTTTATCACATGTTCCTCATCATTATACAACGATTTTATTCTATTTTAAAGGTCAATCAAAATAATCTTAGGATATCAATTCTCTAGTACTTTAAAAACACCTTCAGATTCACTTTTAATGAAAAAAACAAATATAAGAAGCAGATTAATTTAGGTGAGTAGTAAAACAGGTTAGGTTAGATGAGTAATTAATTTTTTTTTAAATGAAAGAAATAAATGATGCCAAGTGTTACATTTTACATCCCAATAATTACATGATTCAACGAAGCTATCAAGTTAGTCAGTTACTAGCTACTAGATAAAGAGCTGGAATTGGCTTCGACGAAGGTGTTGATCATGACTGGAAAACGCAGATTGTGCTATATCGTCTTCTAGGTGCAGGATGTATCCCGAAACGTCGGTGTAATACTTATTTGTATGGCTTGACGGAAGGAGTTTTTTTTTCGACACATACATCCGAAGCCGCAACGAGGAAACAGAAAATGCTGACCGCTCTTAGCAGGCTTTTCAAAAATGTTTGCAGTGCTGGATGGTCTAAACAGAGTGTTTTCTCGAGTGTCATAAACAAGTTGATAATTTAAAGGGCTACTGCTAGGATAAGGGTTCAGAGTACTGATCTTGCAAGGCCGATCCTAGAGCGGGTTCAGAGAAAGATGTCCCTGATAGTCTGCTCGGAGTACAAGAGTATTTTTTCGGAGGTGGCATTCGTTAATTTCCGGTATGCCACTGATGGATCTGTTGGCCATATTCAGGGACGACTGCTACGGGGAGAAGGATAGGACCGTGTTCTATGACATTCTTCTTAATCGGTGGCAAATCAGGTAAGAGACATTACCGAAAGGTAGGTGAACGTTCAGAATAATTCATCGTGTGGTGTCGTGGAACGGTAGGGATTTTACGAAAGTAGATTATTTCTTAACCCAGTACTTGTCGGGTCATGGCGGCTTTAATTCATAACTGTATCCACATGGGAGCAGCGAGGATGATTAGTGTTTGTACTGTTGCACTCTTGTTGATGTCGAACACATTATTATTTTTTTTTGCGATAGATGAATGCATTTAAGGGTGCAGTGTGTGGGGGTGACGCAAATAATATTGTTAGTGTCATTGTCGATTCCTGACGAAGTTTCTGTGGTGGTGAGGGATATTATCGTGGCTAAGGTGGTTGAAGAGTAGGCTAGAGGGTCAGCCTGCGGGAGTAGGGAGCGCCCGTTCACGTATCGACGTGGATGTGCATTCTCCGTTGATACCCATGGAACACCAATAAGTTCCTGCCGTCCCTTTCTGACTGACGGCCATGCTGGTGGCATCGCAGTGTTGAGCATCATCGTGGGGGAATGGAAATGTGGGACGGATAGGGTGCGTTTCGTCCGCAACCGATTGCGGGTGGGCATTTCTCCGTTGATCCCCGTATGACTTCACCGTTTTGCTGTTTATTTCTGGCAACCGATTGTGCAAGTCCCTCCTGATATTGTATTAGATTTCTTGGCGAGGCCGGACTTTACGTGTTGCCGAGGGAGAGTGGATTTTCTCGGCCATTAATATCGTCTGTGCGGACGGAAAGTACAGCTGTTCCCTTCACCGATATAAATAAAAAAAAAACAAAAATAAAAGTATATATATACATTCAGGGTGTTTTTGACTTTAATCTCCCCTGGCGATTGTCTCAAAACTACGCACAATTAAAAAAATGACGAAACAAAAGTTACTCAGAATGGAGGAGGAAACCTCACGGTAACCATGTATTTGACCTTGACCGTTATTTCAAGGTTAACACGATTTAAAAGAAATGTAATATCCTATTTTTTGCCTCACCAATTAAGTATTGGTGAAACCAAAAACAGTATCACTACGAGTGCCAGTGTTATACGGAGATAATATTATAAGAGTTACTCGTTTTTGAAGGTCATACATTATTACTTGAATATTTTTATTCCAGGCCATTTATCTCGAAAACTATGGAAAATAGCATAAAAATGACTACACCATCGTAAAATACTATCTCTAAGTCGTATGATCTTCAAAGAAAGTCCAAGGTCATATACGTGACTTCATACTTCAATGTATTCTCTTTTCATAGGAGGGGTCAAAAATAGTTCATTCCATTTGAAAAAATCATGTATACATTGAAATAATATACTGTCAAGGTCAAATCCAAGGTCATCAACAGGTGTGCCTTTCCAATTTGAGTAACTTTTGTTTAGGTAATTTTTTTGTATTATGCATAGTTCACGAAAAAATGGCCTGGGTCGATTGAAATGAAACACCTTGAAAAAACTTCCAAGGTCGTATTGTGACCACATATTTCAGTATAACATTTTCTGCTCTTTTCATTGGTAGGATAAAAATAGGTAATTCTATTTGAAAAGATCTGTTAACCTTGAAATAGTGGTCAAGTTCAAGTTCAAGGACACCATCAAATGTTTCCCTCCAATCTGAGAAACTTTTGTTTGTGTAATTTTTTGTATTGTTCCTTGTTTACGAGAAAATCGCCTGGAACGATTAAAATGAAACGCCCTACCTCGTAATTGATCTTGACATTACCTAAAAATACTAAACTTGGCTGAGAAATTAACCTTATTATTAAGAATATTATCGAATTTTTTTTTTTTGTCTTCAGTCATTTGACTGGTTTGATGCAGCTCTCCAAGATTCCCTATCTAGTGCTAGTCGTTTCATTTCAGTATACCCTCTACATCCTACATCCCTAAAAATTTGTTTTACATATTCCAAACGTGGCCTGCCTACACAATTTTTTCCTTCTACCTGTCCCTCCAATATTAAAGCGACTATACCAGGATGCCATAATATGTGGCCTATAAGTCTGTCTCTTCTTTTAACTATATTTTTCCAAATGCTTCTTTCTTCATCTATTTGCCGCAATACCTCTTAATTTGTCACTTTATCCACCCATCAAATTTTTAACATTTTCCTATAGCACCGCATTTCAAAAGCTTCTAATCTTTTCTTCTCAGATACTCCGATTGTCCAAGTTTCACTTCCATATAAAGCGACACTCCAAACATACACGTTCAAAAATCTTTTCCTGACATTTAAATTAATTTTTGATGTAAACAAATTATATTTCTTACTGAAGGCTCGTTTAGCTTGTGCTATTCGGCATTTTATATCGCTCCTGCTTCGTCCATCTTTAGTAATTTTACTTCCCAAATAACAAAATTCTTCTACCTCCAAATCTTTTCTCCTCCTATTTTCACATTCAGTGGTCCATCTTTGTTATTTCTACTACATTTCATTATTTTTTTTTTGTTCTTGTTTATTTTCATGCGATAGTTCTTGCGTAGGACTTCATCTATGCCGTTCATTGTTTCTTCTAAATCCTTTTTACTCTCGACTAGAATTACTATATCATCAGCAAATCGTATCATCTTTATCTTTTCACCTTGTACTGTTACTCCGAATCTAAATTGTTCTTTAACATCATTAACTGCTAGTTCTATGTAAAGATTAAAAAGTAACGGAGATAGGGAACATCCTTGTCGGACTCCCTTTCTTATTACGGCTTCTTTCTTATGTTTTTTCAATTATTATTGTTGCTGTTTGGTTCCTGTATATGTTAGCAATTGTTCTTCTATCTCTGTATTTGAACCCTGATTTTTTTAAAATGCTGAACATTTTATTCCAGTCTACGTTATCGAATGCCTTTTGTAGGTCTATAAACGCCAAGTATTATCGAAAAAAAAAATTAATTACAAACTTGTTTTTTCTGTTTCACAAGAGATTTTTAAGGCCAAGTTGTAATCCAAATTCTTTGCAGTATTCTCAGTTACGATTTGGCCCTCCTAAGAACCACTTTTCTTGTTACCCGCTTTTCAAATTCTTTGACAAAACAACTACTTTTGATTTAACTTAAAACGTAACTTTAATTTAACTTAACACGTTTCCAATTTAATCATTTACTTAGTAGTTTACCAATTCGTTTATCATAGTTTGCAGCGTAAACCAATAAACACAATGAGATCTGCATATGCAATCAGTATCAAATGAACGCCGTTTGCGATTCCTTTCTCCGTTAAAAATTCATCTGGATCGTTTAAAGCAATATTAGACAAAACATGCGGCTTTCTTGTTTGAAGCCTAATAGTAGTTTTTAAGTATGTCTTAGAAAGATACTGCAAATTCAAAACCTTAGAAGATGTCCTTGCAAATAAATTTTTGATAGCGTTACGTCAACCGCAACACACAAATTTATGATGCAAAGCGTATCTATCCACTCGGAAAAAAGTGGCGATAAGATTTTAGTAAAGATGTGAAGAATGTTTGACGTTTCGAACGTAATATAATATTTATTATATTTGTTAATGTGAACATATTATCGATCAACGAATATTCTTCTTCAATACCGCATACTCTTCTTATTACTTTCTAAAAGTCAACCTATTTTTACAAAGCGTTCATGGCCTTCTTACAATTTTCCTTATATATATTTTTTTTCTCCTTAGGTAATTACATATATTGTTTGTTACAATCCAAATATTATTTCTTCACTTCTTCAGAGTCAATTTTCAAAACGGCTTCTGTAACATGCATCTGAGTTCTGTATTCTGAGTGTGAGCTGAAAAAATGAAATAAAATATAATTCCTTTACAAAGACGTCTTTAGAAAATATATGTAGTGTTCATCTGGTGTGTAAAAATAATAAGCTGAAAAATTATATATTTTATATGCAGAAGAAACATAATGTTGTAGTATGGATTTTTAATTATTTCTTCAGGCTGCATTAATTCAGATTCTTCGTAATAGTTTATCTTATTCTTAATATAATAGTAGAAATTGAAAAGATGTCTCGTTTTACATTAAAGACAAAAAGATAACAGCCGTTCATTAAGCAAATGTTCAAAAATAATAAAGCACTGCATACACAGAGTGTATTTTATACAAAATTACACAGTAGCTTACTATAATTACATGAAAACATATTCAAATGATAGATTTCTTTATAATCGGGGATTTTCAACTGAAATATAAATGTATTAGATAACTAGATGAATTTTTTTCAGAAAAGGTATAAAAAGTTACATTGATATATCAGACAGAACGTAAATATTTATTATATAAATAACATAAAGAAGTCTCTTACTTTACAAATAAAACAAAGAAAAAGCCCCTGTGTTAGAAGAGTGGAATAAAAGGAACCTTTATCGGAGAAAAAAAAAAAAATATATATATATATATATATAAATATAAAAAAAAAATGGTATTTTAAATAAACAGATGAGAAAATATTTTAATTGGATCAGTTATTTATAAAGCATAATAGTACTTTTATTAAATTGTACTTTTATAAATAACTAAATAAAATTTAGTAGCATAAATGCCAATTTAATACAGCTATTTATTAGGATATTAAAATACCTATCGTTTAAGCTGATATAAATAAGTCCTTTTTATGTATCAACACACAAATTACAGTAAAAATAATTTGTAACATCGTCATTTTATTATATCATGTTTATGAGTATTTTTTAACAGACTTAAATAAAAGGAGGTGGTCCTCAATTAGAACTTTACAATTTTTTTTACGTATTTTCTAATTTTACTTTAAATTAAATGGATTTATTTAGATTAATTTACACTACCACTATTATTATTATTATCAATTTTTATTTTTTTTATAAAATAGATTTTTCGCGGTTTCCAGGAAACCATTTTCTCCAGATAATTGATATGGCAACAGTAACAACAGCAACAGTAACAATTGAAGAACATAAGAAAGAAGCCGTAATAAGAAAGGGAGTCCGACAAGGATGTTCCCTACTCCGTTACTTTTTAATCTTTACATGGAACTGGCGGTTGATGATGTTAAAGAACAATTTAGATTCGGAGTAACAGTACAAGGTGAAAAGATAAAGATGCTACGATTTGCTGATGATATAATAATTCTAGCCGAGAATAAAAAGGATTTAGAAGAAACAATAAACGGCATAGATGAAGTCCTACGCAAGAACTATCGCATGAAAATAGGTAGAAGAATTTTGTTATTTGGAAAGTAGAATTACTAAAGATGGACGAAGCAGGAGCGATATAAAATGCCGAACAGCCCAATTTTTTGGGCTGGGGTGGGACTCTCCCACCCTTCGCGAAAAAGACCGAGACACGGTGTGAGTGCCCTACATAGAGTGCTCTCACTAGAGGCATTGGCGTCTAGACCGAGTCGCGGCTTCTGGGGTAGCGTCCAGGAACGACATAGTCGGGGCTTGTATACCCCGCCTTAGGAGTTAGAGGCCGGCAATGAAAAGATCTAACCGGCGGGCTGACCTGTCGGACTAGACTTATGGCCATTAGACAGGAAGGCCCGTTTATATAGACAACTCCCTGACCTGTACATTGGATTGTTGTGGATCCGGCCCGGGGAGTAGAATGAAAAGAAACTCACATGAAATTGTCCGTGAGAGAAACAAATATTGTCCTTCAATTATTTTCCTTCAGACTTATTAATTATCATTTTTAGCATCCCAGCTACGGCTTTGCTCGAGCTATATGTTACTTGTGTCTCGCTTTCCGATCATAAGATATTTAGCTTGACATGGGATCGCTTCGCTCGCCCTTTCCATCTAGACGGAAAGCTCTCTCCCTTGGAGCTCACTGTGTTCATTAAATTCATGCTTGCGAGAATAATATTGAAAAATAAAAATTAAAGCCTGTTCAATTTATAAAAACAATATCGGTGTATTGTAATTTCTGGAGAGCACCAATTTGGTCAGAACAAGACCCAATACTTTAATTGATTTAAAAATGTGGGTTTCAAAACAGTCTGTCTTGATCTTAAAAATATTAGTTATAACTTTTTATCCGTCTTTTAAACGGGTAAAAATGTATTTTCCCCAGTTCTTAGCGTTATCCGACAAACATCACCGTACTTCGTTTCTCATTTTTTTAAATAATTCTAATTACTTTTTTTAATGTTTTTTAGTAAAGTAACCGGAATCAGTTGCAGCCGGTCGCGTTGCAAATACAGTAACAGTGGCTGTGTTGGCTGACCTGACGCAACGTACACCGTCGCACTCCTTGAAAAATCAAAAAGAAATTCAAAAAACTGAAAATGGTTTTTAGATATTTATCTCAAGATAATTTACAAGCCCCAATATAGTGAATATCTTGTATAGTATTGTTAGAAATGGGGAAAATTTGCGATCATTGTACCAATTTTTTTACCTTTCTTTAATCCTTTCAAAGTCGAATTTCCAAAAATATAGAAATTGGTTTTTAGACATTTAAGGATATATAAATTGTAGATTGTGCAACCTCCGAATATTGTGTAAATATTTTCATTTTTAAGTACATATATTCTTTACTTTACATTTTAACTGTTTATGTCTAAAAATTCACGTAAGGAAACGGCAATGCTTGAAAAGTTTTCTTAACTTACAATTCAATTTCAATATCGTAGGTACTCAAGATTCAATCATTTCCACTGCAATAATTTTGTTTTGACACTGCCAGTACCCGTTCAATATTTTAATTTTCTATACGAGTCACATATTACATTTTAAAATTTCAGTAATTTTAAGAATAACGAGCAAGCAACCAATTTCAATCTACGGTCATCTCAGAGCTTATCATACCTTATGTTGAATTTAATCATACGGAAACGCAGGTGATTTAAGCCCCACAAAAATCACTATTGCAGGTAGGTATGAGTGTTCACCACAAGACTGGAGGATTACCGCCATATTTATTTTGGTGAAATTGTATCTCATTGTAAACGATTTCACGATATATATATATATATTCCTTTGTATATATATTCCTTTGAACATTAATTATTATTGTTTTCGTTGCTTTTATTACTATGTTTACTATTCTAATTCAACTATTTCAATATTCTAGATTAATGGAATTTTTAATTACTTTAAATCTAATAAAGTAATTAATTTTCTTAACGCTATAGTTTATTCACAAAGCATTTAAAATTAATTTAAACAGATGCAGACACAACAATAGAATTCATTATTAATATGTATTGAAGTGGGATTTAAATTTGGTAAGCCCAGTTTTAATATAATTGTGAATTGAGACTAAAAGGCCGCTTCAAACAAAACTTGTTCTGAAATTAGTTGTACCTTTTTCACGTAAAGGATAAGCCTACTTATATACTGTAGAAAATCTTTTCCTTCTGTGACCAAAAAATTATAATGTACTTCCGATACTAGATGATGTACCAATAGAGCTTCCCTGACCATAGTAAAGCATTAAATAATGTTGGCAAAATTAGTCGTTATACTCATTCAGGATCATGAGAAAAATCACTAATGAGCGGTTTAATGGTATAACAAGGAATAGTGAAATCCTCTTGTGTTTTTCGTTAAATTACGTTTTACAAAACTCAGTTTCTCATCTCTACATATACTGTTACATCTTCAGCCTTTTTATTACTTCACAGTTTTACTATCCTATACATCTTTTTTTTGACAATTGTTAAGTAAAGCTGAATATTTTCATGTACGATTAATTAGTATATTCGTCTCTTTCTTTTATTTGTTTTAAAATTTCTTCATTTTGAATTTTATTAAGTTATTTAATATTCAAAATTAATTTACATTATTATACATAAAAATAATTGCCTAAGTATTCCCTTCTCATTATAATGAACTTCACACCAAATTAACATATACAGGAATTTCGTTCTCATTCTTAGATTTATATCCGATACGATCTGATATTCTTTGCTGGAAAACTCTTATTCGCTTGTGATAATCTGTTTTTTTTTTATTTTTTTTTTTGCCTGCCATTGTTTTTTTTTTTTGACAATATTTTTCCCTCTTTGGGAAAACTAATTTTATTTTGGGATAAATAAACTAGTTTTTCCCTAAATCTCTTTAATATAACATAAACTAAACTATTCATTTGTGGTGAGGTTTAAAGACGTAGACATCTTTGACAAAGAATAACTTTTTTCAATATCCTACATCCCCGGGCCGGACATCCAATTAAATATACTCGGCCCGGGGGCGTGTCCTCAAAAGAGGCCTCCCCACCCACCGGCTAAAAATTCGGTACGACAGGTCGGTCCACCCCGGTTGACCTGCAATGCCGGATTTTTAGCCCGTTGGTGGAGAGGAATAGAGTAACTATTCCTAGGAGTATAAGAATAATTACTTTCACGCTTTTTTAGGTTTATTTATATTTTATTAAATTATAAAAAATAAATGAATACATTAATTCGCAAACTTCACAAAAAAAATCACAGAAAAATCACTGAAAATCACAGAAGTACTGTTGCCAGAGAAGAGTTTCTCGCTGTACAAATTAATTTGTTCACCCAAATTAATATTTATATAAATAAATATGCTTATAATTTAGTACTTTAAACCTACCTGTTAACAAGAAAATATTAGTACGATGATGCCAGGAATGAAAATGTAATTTTTTATCTAACCTGAAACACAAAAAGAAACATAATATAAAATTTAACAGTAAATATTATTTAATTATCTAACTGCTAATAATATTATTTAATTATATAACTGCTAATAACAACAGATCTACTTTTTTTAATTTAAATCTTATATTGTTCAGGTTTGTTATTTGGAGGATACAGGTCTAGGTATAAAGTGAACTATATTAAAAATCTGATTTACTCATATTTGGGTGTATATTGATTCTTTTTTTTTTTTGAGAAAGGTTTGTAGGATTTTCTTTTTCAATAATTATTTTGAGTGCTTATAAAATAAACAATATTTAATTTTTTTTGTATATCGGGTGTTGTCAAAAATTTAAGAAACCCAATTTGAGTGAAACATTCAACCGCGGGAATTACTTATTTTTCTTTTACAAGTGATCATCTTCATAAAATATTTAAAATGATGTGGTTTATACTCTTCTCTGAAATTGAACACACACAAACACACACACTCACAAAATCTGTGTTTTTACAGAAACATTATATATATATATATATATATATCTAGTGTAATTTTAAACATGATCTCCGTCCAATTTTGGTAAAAATTATTATTCTTTTATTTCCTCGTTCCTCTTAAGTTTTATCAAAATCTTTCTTAAAAATATCTTCATTTAAATACTAACAGTGTGGTTAAGAATATTTAAAACAATTTTTTCCCAAATAATATTCTTTAGGGACGGAAAAACAATAAACTAAACAACCTATGAGAATAAAATTTGTAGAATAAACAATCTTATCAGAGGACGATCTATATTGGGCCCAATTCGAGCTTAAAGCACGTATCTGATTCAGGAATCCCTAGCATTGTAGCCTAGAATGGTATTAGGACAAATAAATCTGCTGTCATATACAGCTATCTGAGGACCGGGTAAAGATCAACTTCATTGTGGAAGTGTAGTAACGAAATAACATATATATTGTCGCTTGTTCGCTGCTCGATCAAGATATTGAAAGATTGACAATTGAAAATGTTTACTACAATTTATTAGTTTAAAAACATAACTAAAATAGGACATATCAATAATAACAATGACAATAAAGATAATGAACTATAGTAATAAACAAACCACAGTCATAGTCAAACTGATAACAGTAATTACTACACTAAGATAATAATAAAAATAATAATTCCCTGAATTGGATCAAATGGATTGAATAAAAATTTCCCCTCAAATTGGATTAGCGTTTCTTAAATTTCTAACAACCAATATTAAAAAAAAATTGTGGGAATTACTCAAAATGATTATTCATAAAGAAAATCCTATAATCTCTCTCTCTCTCTCAAAAAAAAGAAAAGAAAAAACAAACGGTTTTTTTTCAACGTCATGCCTGGAACCAGGTAGGTCTTGACAAGGAAGGGCATCCTCCTCGCCGAGGGATTCTTTGGTCGTCCTGAACAGGTGGTCGAATTGTTCTTATGACGTGGGAGGGACCTCGATGGGTTAAGTCCTACAGGACAATTTATAGGGTGTGTAGTCAACTGCCACGGCATTCTGCGGCGACTGATGTAATGATTAATGGCGTTACTGGTTACCCCGAGGGTGTTTAAAAATAATATAAGGGAGGAAAAGAAAAATGTTGATATTTTGAGGCTACTCTTGTTCATTTATAATTTTGAATTCTATTTATTTTTTAATATCAGGTGCCTTTACACCTTGTAAGTTTTGTTAGTGTTTATATTTGTGTGTGCCTAAATGTTTGGTGTTGACGAATCTTTTACGCCTTTTATACCTTTTACACACTTACATATGACGAAATTGATGGTGACTTGAACCCCTTTTAAAGAAAATGACGAGGGCTAATGACCTTAGAAGTCGATGCCCGTATAACACAAACAAATAAGTAAAAATAATAAATGACTGTAATAGACAAATAATAATAATATTAATCACAACCCCAAAAACAAATAATAATAATAAAACAGTGATTGATTACATAAATAACAGAATTTAAAGGAATCGTCAGGATTTATTTACAGGTAGTTAAATGTTGAGAATCAGAATTCGGTACCGTTGACAAAAGACATTAGCAAGACCGTTAATCTTAACACGTTTAACAACTAGTCTTGTATTAATGACAATAGTGCAATAGATAAGACAAGTATAAAGTTCTTTCCCTACAAATAACTTTGCTATTCACAATTAAAACTACCCTAACAATTTTTGAATGAAATCTGTTTAGTAAAATATCTCCTTCACTTATAGTTCGACTGTGTAGTGTAACTTCACTTATAGTGTAATGGTTCACCGAACCATTTTTTGTATTAATGTCGTGTCTATACTGGAATTACTTGTGACGTCGTCACCTTAACTACGTCGAACGTCCAACGAGTATGAAATGCCGCTGTGCTTAGCAATTATCGATTTTGAAAAGGCATTCGATTCTGTTTGTCATCTTGCAATCATGGAAGCTCTAATTAAACAAGGAATAGACTAAAGATACGTAAAAATGCTACACAATATCTACGAAACTTCGACTGCATTTGTCAGTATTGACAAACTAACAAAAGAATTTTCTATCGGAAGGGGAGTTAAACAAGGAGATCCCATTTCTCATAAATTATTCGCAACGGTCATTGAGATGGCTATGTCCAAAATTGAATGGTCTGAGAGAGTTATCAAGGTAAATGGACGGAGACTGAAAAACTTGCGGTTTGTAGATGATATTGTACTTTTGGCTAAGGATGTTGATGAACTGCAAACGCTTATCGAGGATCTTGAAGAAAAATGTGGAGAAGTGGGGATGAAAATGAATTTTACCAAAACGAAAGTACAACAGATGGGCTGCTGCAGGAGAGATGGTAGTTGACGACAACATCCAGCATTATTTACTATGCTGCATCCAGCAGCTAATAAACACCAGAGGGAAAATCAGACCTGAATTTATCCGGATAATCTGGATGGGCTGGAAATCATTTGGAAGACATTCAACAGTGTTCAAATCTAACATGCCAGTGGTCTTAAAAAATATCGTGTTTTATCAGTGTGTTCTTCCAGTACTCACCTACGGATGCGAGACCTGGACTTTAAATGAGTACGTGAAAGGAAAGCTTCGGACAGCAGAAAGGGGCATGGAAAGCTCAATGCTAGGCTATACAAGGAGACACCGGAAAAAAGAGGAAGACATAAGAGCCATAACGAGAATGCATGACATAATGGAAAGAGTGAAAGCTCTGAAATGGCGATGGGCAGGGCACATCGAGAGAAGATGTGATGGAAGGTGGAAAAAGGCGGTCCTTGAGTGGAGTACAAGAGCTTGACAAAGGTCAAGAGAGAGGCCACCAGACCGATGGGACAGAGTCATTAGAAGGGTGGCTGGAACCAACTATCAGAGGACCGCGCAGGGCAGACAAGCAAGGCGAGAACTGTTGAAGGCCTATCTGTCGAACTAGATTTGAAGAGGCTACATCTTGTTAAAGATTGAAACAGCTAGCTGTATAATAATAATAATAATAATATATATATATGTGTGTGTGTGTGTGTGTTATACCCTGTTTGACTTAAGTTTTCTGGCCAAATTTTTTCTTGGTAAACTGATTTCAGTGAAACTGCATTGGTGAAAATAATTTACATTTAATTGATTAATTAAATTCATATTTAAAATCAATTTTCATTAATTAAATTCACTTTTTTACATTTCAAATTTTATACAATTATGTTCAAATTTTACATTTAATTATTGGCGCCGGTAATTAAGTGTAATATTGGTTTGAAAGTTTCATTGTAACATCAGGGTGAGAAGCGTGATGTGTGCCGGATGAGTATAAAATGTTTAATGAAAATTATTTACTGCACAAAACCGGCCTAAAATTGATTCTGATTACATCTCCCTAAGTAGAAATGTAAGGAAATTTTACAGTACCTAGACATAAATGAAAGAGATGCCACAGGATTAGAAAATGATGAGCTGGTAATAAATAAAATTTCGGAATATCCATATTTGGCTCAGAAGCGTGGGTAACATTATAAAAGCCACTAGTAGCATATTTCATTTCTAAAGGGCTATTACAAGATAATTTACAATACTGTGTAACTGATAAATAGTTGAATATTTTATTCTAAAACATAATTGATGATTGAATGAACTTTTATTATTAGTTACAAATGAATAAAATGTTTGTAAATGAGTTTTTCAAAACGTTTAGAGCAAAAAAGGGAAATAGTCAACCTGTCACTATAAAGCCAGTTCATCTAAAGATCTACCGGGTTTATGATCCATTTTAACAAATAAAATTTTTAATTTATCAGAAAGTATTGTTGTAGTTTTAAGAATTTTTAATAAATAAGTAAGTAAAAAAACCTTTTTGGAATGTTAGTAGTTCAATTAAAGTTAAATCGTATCTTGGAGATTTCTCTGAATACAAATGGATGATTACTTTTATTAAAATTACAAATTGTTTTTAAGTAGACTATCAAAGGCCTTAAATAACAAGTCAATGTCTAGATATTATTTAGCTTACTTATCAGATAAAGCTAAAATATTGGTAATTTATTTAAATAAATTTTCAATTCCAGATTAATTAAGAATTACTGGTAAACCGGATAAGAAATATATTTTTGGAATATTGATTTTATTTTAACTTTAAAATGCTGGAATTTATAAAAAAAAAGTATGGATACTATTACTTCAAAACAGATTCGATATGATCGAAATAAAATCAGAGTATTCAACATTATTAAATGCAAGCTTCTATTCCGAGCTCCTGATATATTCATGCAACAATTTCAAAGGAAGCATTATTAAAAATAAAATAATCGTTAGAACAAAAAATGTAAGAATTATCCTAATGACGACCAATCAAAATTTTTAACTTAAATTACAAATACCGTAACTACTGAAACCTCAAACTCAGCTTGCTAACCCCAACCTAATATTTACCCTTATTTACATTTGTATTAAAATAAAAAAATGTATATCCCGATTTATGGATGTAATACGAGTTTTAAATGAAGCATAGTCGTATCTTTAACTATATATATATATAATTTATTTATTAATTTCCCAACATCATCTACCTACATTTATTATTTAACAACCGAAAAATCTATTGACTAATCGGTTAACTAAACCAAAGATTCTTTGAAGGATTTTCAAATAAGTGGTTGAAATAGCTGTTTCTTTGTGTGTATCCAATTCGATAGAGATTATGACGAAATTTGAAATATTCCGAAATTTTTTCATATTTATGGTAGCAACACTCAAAGATATAAAACTATTTTAGGATTTTTTATTTAAAATATTTTAGCTACCTTCAAAGAAACAAACGGTTATATATACTCCCTCAAGAATCAACACGTATATATATATATATATATGTGTGTGTGAATTACACTATATATATATTCTCCACTTTTAGACCTCTTACAAAATTAATTTTTTTAGCAAAACTTTTACAAAAGTTAGAAATTCAAGAAAATTTTTTTTATATTTTTTATTTTGTGTCATACTCAAAGGAGGGTAGCAATTTAATAATTTCTACAAAAAAAAATTAATAATAATAATGACTGAAATAAGTTTCAACAGCTTATATATAAGAAACCTATATAATATGTAGTTGGTAAAAAATCTACGATTAAATAAACGTGCATAAATTTGTGCGTAAGAGTTTTTGTGTAATATGCATTGTAAATATATATATTTACTTACAGTTAATATGTAAGCAAATAAATAGGTTAAAAAAGGAAAGAGCAGTAAGATATTATGTAGCATTCCCAGGTCAACTATTCAAGGGAAATTGCGATTTTATCATTTATACACTTATTTACATTTGACTCAAAAAGAGCGAACCAAGCGCATTATATCCCATATAACATACCCAGTACAGTGTACGTTGACGCAAAATTTCGAAACAAGTAATTCCCACATGGATAGTAAGCTATAATTTCCTGATGAAAATCATAAATGCTATATGAAGAGAACAGAGAATCATGAGCTAATGCGTGTGTATATGAATGAGTCCATTTGTTTTATTTTTATTTTATACAGTATATAGCTTAAGCGAGTCTGCGTGTACATATGATACTTGTTTATAACGTGACGGGGTAAGCCCACGAGAGAATTCTATCTCCCTTTATTTTACTACGTTATGAAGGGGATAAATAATTTGAGTAAGTATATACGTCTTTTTTTTTGTAGTTAATCTGCGAGAATATGTCACTTGCCTACTATCAGTCATTCTCTTACGTACTTTAAAAAAAGGAAATGAAAAATATAATTTTGTATTAAAATACGAGTACTTTATCTTAAAGTATAAAACAACTCGCGTAATAATATTTAGGATTATTAGAAGAAAAAAATAATTAATTTTATTAATAATTTTTTTTTTTTGTTTTTTTTAATAAAGGTGAATAATGAATACAATAATATATTTAATTATCCAATTTTAATTTGGACAGGATACAAGATCCAATCCAAATTAACCAGTAAACAGAGAAATGATTCCAGTTATTCACATCTTTTTATTTACCTTTTTTTTTATGAAGTGAGTGAATTAGGGCTAGTTTCTACTCTTCTGAGAATTTTCTGTTTCCTATATCCTTATGATTTTCTTGTGTAATTCTTGTAATGAGGTATCAGAAAGAAATTGTTTACATTTCTGCCACTATTGAGTCGTCCCAGCATTGTTTTGTTCTTTCCGAGTTCTTTCATTTTACTTCTGATTTCTTCTAGACTCGGTGTATCTGAGTAGGTTTTTATTAGTTTTTACGGAATCTTTTTTTTTTGGTTCTTCTCACTTGAGTAAAGGTGAGGTTTTCAAATTACCTTGATTTTTCTTTTTTATTGTTCGCTTTTCTACTTTTTTCAAAAATTTGTTGAAAATAATAAATAATTTTATCCAGTAAATTGTGCAAGACCTTAGACAGAATGATTTTGATTACCGTTTCGAATGAGATTGATTTTTTGATTAAATAGATTTTAAAGAAAAACATCTTTTGCGAATATCAATCCCTTATCGTTTTACACATGATTTTTTTGTTTAAATTAATGTGGGTTATAATTTAAAGTACACTCCTTCGAAAGTATGATACTTAAAAAAAAAAAAAAACATACATATGATAGGGTATTGATATTCGTAAAAGATTCATTGTCAGTTCATTGCAACAACTCAGTATTCGAGATCAGTTATTCTAATAAAGTTTTTGAACTAAAAAAGTGGTAATACAATGTTCATAGTCAGGTTTCCAAATCGTTTCGTGCTGATTATCAAGAAATGTAGGTTATTCATTTAATGGTTTATGCTTTTTATTTGTATCATATTTTCATTTATCAGTTATTAACCCATGAATGCAGTCAATTTTATCTAAGACTAGACTCATTCACCATTCCCTACTTTTTCAAAAAAACAAAATTATTTTCTCAATTTTCTACCGTAAGAGAGATTAATTGAAAAATAAATTATCTAATTCAGAAGTAAAATAAAAATAATTAAGATTTTATCTATTACTATATAATTCTTTAATTTAAATTACGGAGTTTATCATGTACTGTGTATATCTGCGGTCACGAACCGTTGAGTTTAGCCGACTGTAAAATAAAAATAAAATACCTCACAGTTGCTTAGTCATACACAAAATTATTCTTTCATTAATATTTTTATTTTTGACTGGAGTTATTTTTATAATTTCGTTATTTATAGTAACGTAAAATGAAACAAAATTACCTACAGTATGGTTTATCTGGTTCAATACTGGCATAATTTTTACAGTTTTAGTTGTTTCTATTTGAAAAAATAGTATTTGTGTTTTGCTCATTAGATGAAAATAATATACCGTATTTATTCGAGTACAACCCGCAAGTTTTTTCTTGGAATTGGAGAGAAAAAATAAGGGTGCGGGGCTTACTTGAAACACAGGTTTTAGCAAGGATAAATTATGTAAAGTAAACGTTTTCTTAGAAGTATCTAAATTCAGTCACATAAATATAATAGTTACATTAGGCTTTCGTTTGTCAATACCGGATGCCGCTTATATAGAATACATCCTTAAATATTAACATCCTGTTCATATTATCGATAGGAACGATACGGTATTTTTATAAAACAGATTCATGCTGTACAGGCTGCATCCGGTTCTAATGACACTACAGTTACAGTATCAGTTACCTATCGTCGTCTTGTCTATTCGCGATAGTCATGTACTGTTTGTATATGTGGACGGTTATAGGCATTTTATCTGTTTAGTTTATATTGTAAGGTTCAATACGGTGATTTATTTTAATTACGGCATTAAAATGAGTACAAAAGGACGGCGTTTACGATCTTTTACAATAAATGAAAAACTGCGAGTTATAGAAGAGGCTTAAAAATTGGAAATCCGGCGGCAGGAAGAAAATTTGACGTAAATGAAAGCAGCATTCGAAACTAGCGTAAGAAAAACAACTTCTGGTAAAAGGCATTGGTAACAAAAGGGCTTTTCATGGCCAAAACCAAACACAGACATAGAAAAAAAATTGTATGACTTTGTTATGGAAAAAAGGAATGCGGTTATGCTGTCACGACAGAAATGTGTATATCATATGCTCGTGAAATCGCTAAATCATTGAATAAAGTTGATTTTACAGCATGCCGTGGATAGACAACACGATTTTTTGCACGAAATGATTTGTCAATAAGACGAAAGACGACCATTTCTCAAAGACTTCCAGACGCTTACGAACAAAGAATATTACGTTTTCACAAATACATAAGTCTTAGAAAAGATGAAGTCTATTTGCCTTCTCAAATAGGAAACGCTGATCAAATCCCCGTATATTTTGAAATGCCATTTGACAAAACCGTAAACAAAAAAGGTGAAAAACGTATTACGATTCGCATTGGTGGTAATGAAAAACAAAAATACAGTGTTATGCTTTGCATTACTTCTGATGGATCAAAATTACCTCCGTGCATTGCTTTAAAAGAAAAACTCTTCCTACCGTACAGGTAAATGGAGTTATTATCATAGCACAGGAATCAGGTTGGATGGAAGAAACGTTAATTTTAGATTGTATCAGGCGTGTATGGCAAAAGCGATCAGCAGATTTACTTAATAAAAAAATACCGGTATGCTAGTAATGGATAGATACGACTGACAAAGTGAAAAATATTTTAAAAAAGGGTATGACAGACCAATAATAATTCCAGGTGGATTGACATCTCTATTGCAACCACTAGATGTCTGCATTAATAAACCGTTCATATCTGCACAGTACAAACCGTTCAAACTGTACAGTAAATGGATGGCTGATAAAAATTTCTTTCTCACGCCTACAGGAAGAATCAAACGCCCAGATATGTGTTTAAATAAAAGATGCTTGGGAAGGTATTTCTACGGAATTTGTAAGGAAAAGTTTAAAAAAATGCGGATTGTCTAATGAAGTTGATGGTAGTGAAGACGATCACCTTTGGCAAAGCGACGTGGAGACTACCGGTAACTCTTCTACAGACATTGACAGTGACAGTGATTAATTAAAAATGAAATCCCATATTAAAAATTGCATTGAAATGATTCTTTTCAACATGATACTTTCTTTTCGTTTAACTGGCCTACTGATTCTGAACTAAACTAGTACTCACGGTAATTAATTATTAATGTAATATTAATATTGTAATTTAAATGAACGAATTAAATGCTTTACTTTCTGAATATTTTCGTATTTACGAAATTTTTTATCATATCTGTTAAACTTAAAATACCGGTATATATTCGATTTTGTTTTAGATTTTCGGTCCGGAAAATCGAGGTGCAGGACTTATTCGCGGGCGGAGGGTACTCGAATATATACGGTATTACCTGATAATTTTGCAAACTAAAAAATTAAGATGGATTTATGATGGAGGAAAGATCATTTCAAACCTTCTGTAAAATAGTATATAAGTGAATTTAGTACATCTGCTTTTCATTCTATTAAAATCAATTTTATACAATTATTTTAAAAAAAGGATTAAAAGACTTCTTTTCAGATTTTTTAATACAAAGTATAAGTATTCCTGTACTTATACTTATCATTAATTTTTTACTTAAATGTGACGTCAATTCATATCAGTAAATTTAAGAATAGAATATTGGAAAGTGGTCTGTTAAAAAAACAATAATTTCTCCTTTATTCTTTATAATTTCTTGTTGTTGTCAAAGTACAATGGAAGTAAATAAATTAAAATGTGAGGAAGTTTAATAGAATACCAAACTCTTAGTATTACCATAAATTGATTAATTAAAATTAAAAATTTGTCTTAAATCCTTTCGACTCCTGTTGTTTGGAGTAGTTTGTGCATTAGATTAAATAATCTTTATAAATTAGAAGAAAGTTGGCAATAAATAAAACAATAAACAAAAGATTCTTGAAGCGGAAGTCTTTTAAGATAAAATTACATCAAATTATTGACAAAATTAATTTATTAATGATACAATTAGGTAATCAAATTGAGACAATCAATAATTGAGGTTTCTGAATCTACGCATTATGAAGTAGTAACATGTTTCGAGAGCTCCCAAATATCACAATCATTTTATAACTGATTTTCATGAAATAGAATTGGTTTAGAAAAGAAATTATTAACGTACTAAACTTTTTTCGAGTATATCCTAATGCTATTCATTTTTTCCTTCAAACTAATATTATTTGACTCTAATTTACATTAGATAAAATAAAAATATCGAAATTTAGAAAATAAATGTAGTAATATAAACTTATTGAAATGAATCGGTGAAAAAAACTTATTCATTTATGTGTTGACTAAAGTTGAATGTTCAAAAGCCCTAACTTGAGTTCCTACAAAGCTTACAGTGTTTTTAACACTGTAAAAATAATTTCTCAAATTATTTCAGTGCACCCAGTGCATTGTCTTGAAGGAATGCACGCAAAAGGCTAGGATCTCATTCATCATTGTAGTACATATTAATGTTAAAATCCACTCTATTTTATTGTAATTTTTTTAAAATCAGGTACACAAGGAGGAACATTCTGTTTGGTGCCCAGAGTATCATTTTTGAAAGGTTGTTGGGAGTAACTTTGATCTTAGGAACGAATAATTATAATTATTTGTTACTGCGGTATCCATTGTACTTTTACTTCTTAACTTGGAGGAATATTTTAGGTATAAAATCCTCTTAATCTTTACTTTTTTTTGTTGAGCGAAAAATAAGTCATCGTATTTGATGTGATTAATGACCTTAGTTCAACCAAACACGCAATCTCACAGCGGGTTGATCGCAACTTCTTCCCCAACCAGTTTTCTTATCGTTTTTTCCTTATTTCTTAGCTATAAGTGAAGTATCAGTTATTCTTGTTTCATGTAGAATTTTGCTCCCTTTGCCAGCGTATAAGGCCAGTGGTGCTTAGTGAGTAGCATTCCTATCTGTCAGGTCAACTGTACATACTATCGCATATTGAAGGAAAATAAATAATTTTAAAATAATTTCTGCTTATTGATAATTTAATTATCATAAAATCTAAACTTAAATTACAATTTTATTTTATGTTTATATATTCTTTATTTATTCCTGAGTAAAATGATAACTGGAATGATTAAGAAATACACACCAATTTTAACAGAGCAGAGAGATTAGGAAGTAACTACTATACCAGCGTTTATTTATTTAAAAAAATTGAGAACAAATATTTATTTATCAATCTGTTTTCTTTACATAAGTTTTGGTTATTCTAGCCCAAAATACGACTGCAACAAACGGAAAAGCAAAAATTTTCAAGAAAACCATCTACTGATATATTTCAGTACGAATCCGTTACCATATCGACTGAAACAGACAGAATCGAGAGAACACCAGCTGAAATGTATCAGTATAAGTTTTCATTGCCAGAGGTTAAATCTACAAAACTGTTACTAGCAATTTTCCTTTGTACAAATGTAAAGAGATAGAAGTAAAATATTTTCAGTTTAAATTAGCTTGAAAAATAAAATTCCATCCTCTCTGGTACGGTATTCCCAATCTTGATAATACGCCTGCTAAAAGTATAGCTCCAAATCTTACAATGTTTTTTATACCGTGCAGAAAACCGTATTTCTTATTTCCATTTATGTTGTTTGATATATGTACGTCTGATTAATTTATGAATGTTATTTCGGTCATTATCTGTTGTAAATAACGCAACTGTATTCGTACGTAAACAAAACCAACAACATAACCCTAATGATAACAAATATTCGATATAGTATGAAATGTCATTGATAAGCGTTCTACTTTTTTTTTTGTTTAGTTTCCAGGAATACTCAGGTATTACTATAGAGGATGAATGAGGATTATATGTATGAGTGTAAGTGAAGTGTAGTCTTGTACAGTCTCATGTCCATTTCTGAGATGTTAGGTTAATTGGAATCCAACCTACCAATAACGGATTTAATTGTTATTGTGATTTCTGTAAAAGTATTATATTCTTCCATAAGGAACAGTGTATAAGAGGACAACATAACCTGGTAAGTTTAGTAAGAATTTATGGAAGTTATTTTTCTTGTTGAGGCAGATCAGTGACGTAAGTTGTTTATGTCTAAGAGTTGAATTTGTAAACGTTTTGTGAGTAGAAGAAAATTTTCTAAGTATAAGAGGTGAATTATAAGGCGGAATTTCCTTTTATTGTTTCTTCTGAATCCTTTGAGCCATACCCGAATCCTTCAGTATCTTGACGAATCCCGACCACCCGGACCACCCATACCCCCCCACCGACCCCCAAAATCCGACCTCGGATTTGGATGGACAATTTTCGGATAAGTCCGGGTTATATTTCAATTGTCGGGATGCTGGACATAAGGGCAGAGAGTGTAAGAAGAAGCCTACCTGTTTGATGAGTGGTGAAGTTGGGCACAGAATTGGAGGAGTACAAAGTACCAAGAAAAATAGTTAGATTACTACAAGTAAACATGAACAAGAGGTTAGCCTCTCACGATGCCATATTGGAAATTGTGAAGAAGCGAGGTGTAGATCTAGTGGTTGTGTCGGAGCCTAATGTTAGGAAGATGAAGGATGAGAGTTGGCTGCATGATGCTACTTGCAATACGGCTGTATGTAGTTTTAATAGTAATATTTCAATTGTAAGACATGGTGCCGGTTTGGGGCACATGTGGCTAGAGACTGCAGACATTCTAGTTTGCAGTGTATTCATGTCCCCAAATGTTGAGTCTGGCGTTTTTGAAGAACTCTGGATGAATTGAGTAGGCTGAGATTTGCTGTGTGTAAGGATGTAGTTATATGTGGTGACTTCAATTCCAAGAATGTTGCATGAGATGGCGGTGTTACAGATAGACGGGGTCTACTTTTAGAAGAGGTGATGGCGGGGTTGGGACTAATATGTCTCAATGATGGTTGGTTGCCAACCCTAGTCCGGGTAAATGTAGTGTCCTTTATAGACGTGTCCTTTGTTTCACCGGGACTTGCGAGGACAGCTAGGTGTTGATGAGCCCTGAAGGAAGAAGAGATGCTTAGTGACCACGAGGCGTTATATTATGAAGTTGGTGCCTCGTGGTCACTGGGTGAGGTGAAGTTCGCTAGGAGAGCTATAATTGAGCGGGGACAGCTGAAAGTCTTGTAAATGAAAGAATTGGACATATGGAAGAGATTACTCCGGAGTTCGTTACGAAGGTAGTGGCAACGGCCTGTGAGGACACGTTGCAGAGGAAGAGGCCCCGTAGAAAAGATGTCTATTGGTGGTCTCGCCAGATAGCTGTGGCCAGGCTGGAATGTATACGGGCTCGTAGGAGATTGCACCGTGCTAACTGAAGGGGAAGGGTTGAGGAGATTGAGGAAGCACAGAAAATACTTAAATAAATGAGAAGGCGGTATAAAGGTGTGATAATGAATAGCAAGAGAGAAAAGTGGAGAGTGCTATGCTATCAGTTAGATAAAGATGTGTGGGGAGATGCCTTTCGCTTTGTTAGTGAAAAACTTGGACGGAAGCTACCGGTGCTTTCAAGTGATAAGTTGCAGAGGTGTTTGATGAAATTGTTTCCGAGGAGGCAACAGGAAGAGGTAGAGGAAATTACAGCTGTGGAAATTCATCTTTTTACACAAGAGGAATTGTTTTGTGCTGTAATGAAAACGAGAAAGAGGAAAAGACCCGGCTTGGGTGATATTCCGGAAAAGGTTGTGGCGGTGACGGCAACGAAGTTCCCAATACAAGTATTGTCGGCATTCAATAAGGTTTATTGGATGGTTTTTTCCACGAGATTGGAAGACTGCAAAGGTTGCATTGCTGAAGAAGGCAGGAAGGAAAGTGGATGACCTGAATTGTTGCTGAGCGGATGATTGCCATGAGTCTTTTAGAAGAGATTGAGCGAGGGGAGGGTTTTAGCCCGAACCAATTTGGATTTAGGAAGGGATATAAAACTACGGCGGCGATAAATAGAATCATGAAAATCGTTGATGAAGCTTCGTCTGGAACGTGGATAATCAGGTCCATTCCGGCGGTGGTGTTGTTGGACGTGAGTAACGCGTTTAATTCACTGCCATTCGTGTTGATCCTGAGTGAACTTAAGAGAAGAGCGGTCAGCCCATTCTTGGGATGTCTTATTCAATATTACTTAAGTGGATGAGTGGTGGTAGGCTGTGCTAAGGGGGCCCAGATTCAGATTGAGATGCAGGCCGGAGTACCCCAGGGTTCATTGTCGAGGACAACATTGTAGAATGTAGCCTATGATGGGGTGCTCCGCTTGGATTATACAGAGGGCGTGTACCCGACCGGTTTTGCCGATGATTTGTCTCTGGTTATATCGGATAAAACGGAGGATGAATTGGTGAGGAAGGGCAGTGAAGCCATGCAAATGATACATGCCTAGTTGGTGGAGAGAGGTCTTCATTTGGCCGTAGAGAAGACTCAAGTTGTGGTTATGGCAGGAAAGAGGCGGTTGGTTCCAATAAGTTTAGTAGTAGGAGATGTGGAGATTGTGCCGGTAACCAGGCCAAAGTACCTTGGAGCCTGGCTCGATAATAATAAGAGATCTTTTCAGCGTCTTGTGTCGAGGCTATACAGAAAATTAAACGAACAGTGGCTGCGGTGTGCAGGCTAATGAGCGGGTCTGGCGGACCAAGTTTAGCGAAAAGGAGGCTATTAGCATTGGTGGTTCGATCCGTCGTCATGTATGCGGTTCTGGCAAGGAAACGAGCGTTGAAGAAGAACAAAGTCCGGAGTCAATTGTTAAGCCTTCGGAGGCCTTGGCTATTGGAGCAGTTAGGGCGTATCGTACAGTCTCGACCGAGGTGGCGTTGGAGATAACTGGGATGCCACCGTGTGATCTTGTAGCGTACGAAATGGTGGAAAGAACATAAGGGAAACCGAAGAGTAGGGCGAAAGGGGAAATTTTGGATAAGTGGCAGCTGAGGTGGTCAAGGAGTCAGGTTGGTAACTGGAAGAGGAGGCTAATACCGCAGATTAAGCCATGGCTGGTCAGGAAACATGGTGAAATCAACTATGAACTGACACAATTCTTCACTGGCCATGGCTGCTTTAATGTTCCTCTGTGATAGGAAGAGGAGGAGGTCGCTGGAGTGTAGAATTATGGGCAATGCGATACGGATGAACACATGCTGCTTGACTGTTTTAGATGGGAGGAGGCTAGGAGGGAAGTGCTAACTATTATTGGTGCCATAACCCCATTGCCTCTATCAGACCCAATGTGATAGAGTCAATGTTGCATAGCCCTAGAAACTGGAATCTAATTGGCAGTATGGTTGGCAACGTTTTGAAAAGGAAGGCGATAGAGGAAGAGGATGATACCTAGTGGGGTAGTGTAGGGTGTGGCTGCATAGCCCCGTTCATGAGGAGTGCGATGCTGAGGTATTGCACTTCTAATGAGTGAACGGGGACTTCTGGGGTGAGTAGGAAGGGAAAGTGTAAAGACCGAGTCCCGATCGGAGGTCCCTTTTTGGGGTACCTCTGATTTGAGGCAGACAATTGAGAGAACCTAGTCCCGGCTGATCAGGTGGTACCCCATACCGGGGACGGCATAGCCGGCTCCGGCATGGTCGCCCGGAAGGCAATGGCATCCCTAGGACCGAGTGTGCTTCTGCGGCGGGTCTGGGCATAGGGGGATGGGAAAAAACCCAATAAAGAACACCGATATTCACGATCTAGTATTCAAATACGTATAAAAGAATGTTGTCTTTACTATGATTTGAACGGGATAAGCGTTCTACTTAGTTTTGTTTAAATTTCTTCCTCGGCTACTTTTTCAATCTCATAAAATCTGAAAATCAAGATTTAGCTTAAAATTAGCCTTTGCTTCTCTTCAATTCTCTACAGGCTTATAAGCATTCAAAACTTTATATCATTTTTTTCTGGATATAGATCTTTTTAAACTTCATGGTATTATTTTCCATATTGTACCCTTTCATTTACATTTGCATTAACAAAAGAGATGAAGTGCTTAATTAAGACTATCTCCTAACTATATTTCACTAATTAATTTTTCAAAGAAGAAAAATTAATTTTATTTGTTTCTAATTCCATTTTTAATTAAAAGTTAATTTTTGAGCTGTTTTCATTTTTCGAGAGTTTTTGGCGGAAATTCCATCAATTGTTTTCCTGTTAAAGTAAAAAAATAAACATTTTTTAAGAAATTGAAAAATTTAAAGATCTTTATCATAAATTTATTTTAAAGATCTCTTGGATGTTAATCAAAATTATTTTTTTTTTTTAGAAATCTCTATTTTTCAAAAAGTCAGAAAACAAGAAAAAAATCATCAAAAATAAAATACATAAAAGTTCTGGTTGCTAAAAAGTTCTTGTAACAATTTTAATCTTACACGGATAAAAATTTACATACGAAAAGTAAATGTTACCGACTTCACAGGAGGCTTTATAAATTTTTTTTAATAAAAGGAATATACTTTTTTTTTAGATTTTGCAAAAAAAAAGGTTTCTTCCATTAACTACATTAACATATGGTAAATTAGTTACTTTCTAAAGTTCGAGTTGGGTTATTATAAATAAAGTACTTATATAATAGTATAAAATCCATTAATTGGGAACTAGACATTTTTAATCTATTAGTTTTCCTTGGTTTCAGACACAACACATAGCATGCTAAAAGCCTGTTTCCCCTTCATGCCGTTTAATATTCTGTAATATTATCCTACAGGTAAAACATTTGATATGCATTTGATAGTATTAAATTAGTATACAAGTATTTTTCAGTGTATTTTGTTTGTGTACTGATAATATGGCTTTTAAGTACATAAACAAATTGTTTTGTGTGAAACTACGTTTCGCACGAGATTTGAGCGTGGCAATGTCTTGCAAAGACCGACAATGTCGCGGGCGCGAAGCGCCCACGATATTCATCGACCTTTGATTGTAATGTCGCAAAAAAAATCTTGTTATCCTTATGAAGTAAACACATGTCTTTTGAGAAACTGGTGTTGGGCTAGATGAAAATACCAATTAATTAAATTCATCTATGATTTGGATGTTTTAAAAAATTACTTGTTTAAACAAACAAATTGAATTGAAGTGATTGTTTAATTAGCTAATGAAACACGTTAATATTCCATTTTTCATTTCAATTAATAATAATAATTAATATTAATAATTTTTGCAAGTTTAAATTGAATGATTTGTACAAAAAAAATTATGAACAATTGTTATAGAAATAAACTTTAATCAAATCAATGTTGGAAATTGTGAAATCAATGAAATTGAAATCATAAATCAAATTCATGAAATTGCTGTTTTTGAAAAGCCCGCCAAAACCTGCTTGACATGATAGTATATTCCATTGCACGACGGTTACGCGGTTCAACTTGTCATTAAAACTTCTAAATATTTTTAAAACTCGTATTAAGTAAATCGAAATTCTGGTTAAAAACATTAATATTCAATTTTTAAATATTATTTAAAGATTTTGCAAATTTAACTTCAATAATTTGTTTAAATATAATCGTGAATAATTAATTATAAAAATAAACTGAAATCAAATCAATGGCAGTAAATCGAGTGGAAGAGAGGTACATGCGGCACAACCCGAACGCTTAGGCCGATCGTGCCTGTCTCTTGCTCGTGCCGCGCTCTCACTCGTATGCTCGGCTCAGGCGGAACGGGACAATGAATCATGCTTTTACGTGGATGCTGGCGGCGTTCATCAATTTATAAGACGTTGTCAAGTCAAAAATGATTTAATAATGATAGAGAAAAAAAGGATACTTCCATAAAAAACTCCGATAGAGATTTTCTAATTTTCTTCTGCCTACTATCACCATAAGCCTTTTTAAATACTGATGATGACTTGGGAGATGTGTCATTATCAAATAGGACTTGTTTTTTTTAAATTTCCACTTTATTCATCAACCATAAAAGTTTCCTTTTGGCTACAACTTTACGAAAATTTCTAAAGAAATGAAATATAAGTGTTATCGAACATGATTACTTCATGTACTAATGAATTTAATTTTGACGAAAAATTGGAATTTTGTAAGAAACCTTTTTACTGTCAAACTGATTTTCATTTCTGTACCTCAATGAAATAGTTTGATGAAGGATGCTTCAGATGAATGATCCCAAACCTCGTAGTTGTTTTGGGTTTTTAGTTTTTAGGTTAAATTATAAGTAGAAAGTCATATCTTGAGATATTACACGAGTTGTTATTGCCAGTGTTGGATATTTACTTGGTGTTTCATATCGATCGTACTTGTATAAGGTAGCAATATGGGGCAATTCCTCACTAATTTAACTTAAAATCTCAAAGTTTTTTTAAAAATTCGGAATAGGATGCCGAGGAACAATTAAATGTCCATTACGTTAGTGTATTTCACCTCTTGCCATTTATATTATTGAAGAATTGGCAAGGACATTTATTTTTCAAATTCAAGTGATCTTATCATCTCAAGTTATTGTTTCAAAACTCAGATGATTTTTTAAATCATGAACGAATTTCTTTTTATTGTTTTTATTACGTAAGTATTCAAACACTGTCCTGAAGGTATAAAGGCGGAAACCCTACAATTTTAACACTTTTTAATGGGTAATTTAACAAGTAACGTTAAAAACAGTTTTTTGGTAATAAAAACAACTCTAATTTTTTAAAGAAGCTTCTTACTAATTATTGGGAATTACAGCCCATCCGGTTAATAAATATATTTACTCTTTTAATTAAAAAAACACTGTGCAGGTAGATTTCTCCTTAAAATAATAATAATAAAAAATACCGCCTTTTATATTTTATTAAATATTGCTCTAAGGTACTCCTGGTTGATTAGAAAACTTTGTTGGTTTTTATCTATATACCTATTAACATTAACATTATTATCGTCAGTATTATTATAACTACATAATTGCGTGAGCTTATATTTTTGATAGGGTTAGTAGTAAATTAAAAAATAATAATTTATTCTTATAAAAACCTTAAATTAATCAAGATCCATATTAAACAAACAACCTCAGTTGTAATTGTTTAATTTTTTATAATATATTATTTTTTTTACTCCTCCCACTTTTAGTTCGAGGTAGTGGTATTGAAATTACTTAAATTACATTTTTATTTAACTTTTAATTGTTAATAGGAAGTAATTTTTCAATATCTTAAACTTTTTAAAATATTTTTATGTCATACTAGAACATTATGTATTTAAAAAGTAATTGTGAAATGGTATAAAGCAGTAACCATTTATTTTTCACCAACAAAATAAACAGTATTTTACCTGTTCACCATCTATAAATATACACACGATCAAAAAAATATTATTACAAGTTTTAATTTTGGGCTCTTCTTTTTATCTATTTTTCTACAGTCAAAAATTTTTAGTGTTATACATTTAAGAAAAATAATTTAATACTTAATTTTTGTTATATATTTACACTTCTTTTTACTTATTTCTTGTTCTTGAATAAATGCTAATTTCAGAATATTTCTTGCCTCCTTGTAGTTTGTAGATTTAAAAAAAAGAAAAAAAACAATTTTTTTAGTATTAAACATTGCCTAGTTAAGATACAATAGTATACATAGAAATTCAATTTTTAATACTTCATTATATTCAAGGTAAATAAAAATATTTACATTGTACAAATAAGAATTCTACAAATTACTTTTTTTTATTAGTCATGCATAGAATTCATCGTAGAATCTTACTTAGGAGTTGTACTTTAAAGGTCTTTATCAAAATTACCACTTGTTTAGCATATTATGAAACATAGTTACGGTAATTTACATTAGATTTATATGTAGTTAGAGTTAATTTCACTAAAATTACTGCTAACAGGTAGAAGATGGAGAAATAGAAACATGTAAATTTCTATTTAAAATTCAATCAGAACATAGCAACAATTACTTTCAGGTAAGTAAAATACAAATTGTTTCATTGTTATATGAAATATAATATTGTTATATTCTGTTAAAAACCACATTAATATCTTGTTTAAAATATAAATAATTGTTAAATGATTTTCAATTTTAACAATAATGTGAAAGACCAATAAAACAATGTATGATGAATATGTACCGCCCACCATAGAATTAACAATGCGCCTATTCATCATTAACACCCCCTTGAATAACGTTACACTGTACAACGGTATGGTTTTGTCATACAATAGGTTAGTTGTGCGTATGAAACATGTTGGAGCCTATACAGTATAATTTACTAAACTTAACTTGGTCAATATTAACATAGGAGATTATGAAGGCATGTTTCGTTTCCTTTATTTTACAACATAAGCAGTAAAATTGCAGTAATAATACTGTAATAATTAACCTACAATAAAATAGTTGTAAAATAATTTTATACCAGCACTAAAACAACTAGATTTTTTATGTTTGTTTTATATAACGTTCAATTTTTCAATGTTGAAGGATTGAACATGTTCAAGAAAAAATTGGATTGTTTATAGAAAAAAAATCTTTGTTTTAAATTCATTCACGAAATTTAAATTAGTATGCATCTGGAATCAGGGTCTGGAATAATTTAGAGTTAGATCGTTCAAAATTTTCCGATATTCTGTATCGATTTTTTCTCCTAAAGATTCAACGTAAAATTTGAACAGAATATTTGAAAATTTCCACAATGATCTTGATTTATATTTTGTGTTAAACGATCATTTACAACTGGATTTTTATTTTAGGCAATTCAATAAAAAATCTCGCTAAATTTTAAGAAAGAAAATTCCTGAGCCTGAATATCGCTACCAAATACATTTCTTTATCTATTATTGATATTCTTACGTCAAGTAACATTTATTATATCTACAATCGATATTCTTACGCCGAGTAAAATTAAAATATCTCAAAAAGAAATTTGTTTTATTCATTTTTCAGATAAAGTTTCTCAGATTTGAAGTATCACATAACATATTTATGCTACAAAAATTTTATCAGTATGAAAAAATAAGGTCTTATATTTTCATACATCACATATGACAATATTGCAATATTTCTGTCTCAGGAATGGCAAAAATGCTAACTAAAACGTTAGTCCTGCAGCAATTTTCTTGATTAACAAAAATCTTTAAATGAAAATGTGTTTTATCCGACATCTAATGACGTAAAAACGACCTAAATCAATTACCAAAATGTGGAAAGTAAAGGCTCAGTGAAATATGATACTTGGTTGTATTCTTCTTTTTTTTTTGTTTTTCAGCCAAAATTCTTTTATTATTAAAGAGTAATCAGACTATATATGTTACTGTAATAAATTCATATTCTGGAATGAGAAGATAAAAATAATTCATTCAATCGTGTAGAAGGTAATATATATTTCTTATTCAGAAATTTTAATACTTTCAGTTAAATATCTGGAGATTATTGTTGCTTCCAATAAATAATCTGGAGGATCTACAGATTTCTATATAAAATAATCATCGAAATCAGTCTGCTTGATGAAGCGCAAGACCACGATTGAAGATATATAAATAAATGATAATACCGAAAACCAAATTCTATTCTGAAATAGTTAAAAAAACTTTGACGTAAAGTCGAAATATCAACAAGCAGGGTGTAAAACATATAATGGCGAGCCCTACTGGAACAGGTGTATACATTTTATATGCACTGGATATAGTGTCAAGAGTATTAAAGAGAAAGGATAAAGTGAATAAAAGTAAATAGCATTCAAAGGATTTGTAAGCGAAACGGAATACGCTTGGCAATAAATCATGTAGAGAAAAGATTAAACTTTTTTTAACGTAACAACACCTTTAGATATATTTTCTTGTATCATTGCGTTGCTTCTTTAAAAAATCAGAAAAACATGCAAAACAGAACTAATGTCAAAAAATTAAATTTTTTATAATGGTAGAATAATGAAATAATTACAATTGATAATGAAGGCTTCGATTTTATAATGAGGAAAACGTATAAGTTTAATCAATAACCTGTAAAAAAAACTGAATAAATATAACTGTTGAAAAGTAAAGTCAGGTTATTAAAATATTGAACATTTAGATATAAGTTAATTGTTTTAAAAAAATAGTTTAAATTTCCTAATTGATAATGTAAAAGCTGTATGAATGTTAGAAAAAACGTAAGTAATAATAGGAATTTACTTAAAAGCGTTATAATGTTGAACATTTAGATATAAGTTAATTATTTTATAAATAATAGTTTAAATTTCACAATTGATAGTGTAAAAAATTTGTGAATGTTAGAAAAAACGTAAATAGTAATAGGAATTTACTGAAAAAAGTTATAATATTTTAAAAGTTTCCTAAAATCTTGTAAAATAAGATATTTAGCATATATAACCTACATTTATTTAAAAAAAAAAAAAAAATTCTCTTGAATTTATGTTTTAATTAACAGTCATCATATATTACTAATAATCAATGTTCGATAAAGTACGCAAAACCTAGAATAATTTTGCTACGCTACGCTTTAGGGTAAACTTAATTATCTTTCTAGTATTTAAATGGTAATATAATACTGAAAGTTAAAAATAAATTAATATTAGCTTAGTATTGTTTTTCAACGATGCAGTCGTGAATAAGAAACTTTTATTTCCAAAAAAGAGTCAATAATAATCTTTGGAAAATTGCTTATAAATAATAAAAAAAAAATATACACTTGCTAGGCTATTAATAGCTTTTTTCTATTCCAGTATTCAAAAAAGTTTTATTGGATTCATAAACCATTATTTTTATAACTTAAAATTACCATGTCAAACCTACTAATTCAATTTATAAAAGCTAGATATATTGTTTATATGAGAACAGACTGTATAGTAAAAATCGTAATAAATGTTTTACTGGTGACTTGCTTATCAGATGCTTTACAATTACATTAAAAAAATGATTAAATGTATATATATATATATATATATATTTGGTATAAGGAACAAAATATCTGACCTTAAAAATTGTTTCGTCGTATTCAAATATGTAAATTGATTTTCTCTATCATCCACCTATTTTTGTGATAGCTAGGTAAACTTTGAAAGAATTTACATGGATGCAGGCACTATGAAAATAACCTTAAATGTGATAGTTGTTGTTTTCCATTTGTATCTGGCGTCTGAACCATCCCTTTTTACATTAACATGCAACTATGCTTGCAATCCGCTATCAGTGGTACCTGTTTTCGATAACTAAATTTGCTGGTGGAAGCATTCTCTGTGCTCATCAATGTCAGCTGCAAGATTGTCCGAACAGAAATCCATGTGTGAATCTTTAGGGATATATTCCACCTCATATGTTTCTATGACTGTAATAATTCACCAACAATGTCACGGTATTTGGGAGATTTATGATTTCCTAAATCGTTTTGGACAGAATTTTAAAATTGCGAGTATCTCTAAGCTGACTATTCGTCTTGAATTAACTGTTCTTTTAGTTGTTTATCTAAAATTAAATTGCTCTTAATTGGTGATCCATAAATATTACATCCATGATTTTATCGTCAGTAACAGAAAAGTTTTCCTTTCAAATTATAAAATCCAGCACTATTTTTATGTAACGTCTTAATGAAGTTTTAAAAACCTTAATTTTGAAGCCGAGCTGTAAACACATTGATAACAATTAATTTAAATCGTATAATACTTGAATTAAATTTTTGTAAAAGGATTTTCCTATTTTCAAGTTAGTTGCATAAGATAACGGCAGATAAGGAAAATTGTTGCCATTATGCAGGCTCTCCTTTAAACTACATTTCAATAAATCAATTAAGAATCTTCATTCCGTAGAATATGTTCATTATTAAATATATCCATGACATTAACATTTTTTCTATACGTTTAATTTTTTTCTTTAATAAATAAATTTTGATACTTCCTGATGTTTACGAAAGAAACAAACAAACTTTAATTCAGTGTAGAAAAGATACTAGCTTTTCAACCTAAATCCCAAAAGTTAGGGTAATTTTTTTTAAGTTTAAACTGCGAAAAACTTCGTTTAATTTAACTTGAATTATTAGATGAAGTTACTTGAAGAGGATTTTGCTTCAAAAGTAGGATCACCTTTCTTTCATGTCAAAGTTCAATAGCTACTTCATCTTCAGTTTAGATGGTTGGGGAATGATGTCTAGGTACTCGTCACTGTGATGCACTGGTCTTATAGTACACCATAAATTCCAGTATTACACCGTGTGTGTGAATTTACTACTAATTAATTTTATTTTTGTAATATAAAAAAAAAAACCTGAAGCTTATGGTTCACGCCAAACCATCGGCACGGCAAAGCTCATGTACAGATTATCCCGAGACCGGTTTTTAGAAGTTTCACATAAGTCTTACAACAGATGTGAAAAGCCCAGTTCTTACCTTGAACCCCAGCTTTACAACTAAAATATAATTTACAAGATTTGTAATTAGTGGAGTCAAATTTCATAATTGTTCTTTAACGTTAAAATCCGCAAACAAGCAACAGATGTTATTCGGATCATTTATGTACATCCTTGGGATATCTATTAACTAACACAACATCCTTGATACAGTAACTGTAAACCGCAAAACAGAATGAAAGTACATCACTTGTATATACAGCAAACGTTTAAACAATGTTACTTTGTTAATTGTATGACTCAAAAACTGTTCTCTGTTGACGTATCAGAATATACCGTTTGATTTAAAAAGAAATTCGCAAATTAAAGAATATAGGAATTTATTGAACTAACTTACAGATTCGTTTGAGGTCTGATTTCATAGAAAAACACACCGACCCACCAGGTTGGTCTATTGTTGAACGCGTCTTCCCAAATCAGCTGATTTGATAGTCGAGAGTTCCAGCGTTCAGTCCTAGTAAAGTCAGTTATTTTTACACGGATTTGAATACTAGATCGTGGATACCGGTGTTATTTGGTGGTTGGGTTTCAATTAACCACACATCACAGTTCGAATAGTCGAACTGAGACTGTAAAAGGCTACACTTCATTTACACTCATACATACCACCCTAATTCATCCTCTGAAGTATTATCTGAATGGTAATTACCGGAGCCTAAACAGGAAAAAGAAAGAAAAACACATCAATTGCTTCCTCCATCATTCACTTTGATTCGATATGGCTTCCATTTGTAATGCGACATTCATCCCTCTAAAATTCGATTTCATTCCAGACTTTAGTCAGAATGTCGGGCAATATATGTTGCAGCGGCGTTAATTCAAAGTCTAAGCTCAACAATATCACAGGGAAAAGGTGGTACATAATCTCGATCTTTAATGAAACTCCACAAGAAAAAATCTGGGAAGCGATCATGCAATTGGAATCGACCAATCTACTGACCTCGGAATCGAGTATTAAGAAAACGTGGGATTTTTAGGCGATAGTGAGCTGATGCCTCGTCTTGCTGATAGTAATAGCGTCCGTCTTGGTCGTCATCACCTAATTTAGGAAATGGAAAATTTTAAATCATTTCCAGGTAAACGATACCATTTACGATTACCTTCTGGAAGAAGAACGGACGTTACAGTCTTTGTTTGCTTAGGTCACAAAAATCATTGACTTTAAGGGTATCACGGTGCTGCAATATTTTATAAGGGTTTTAGCTACCCCATAATCGACAGTTATTGGTAGAATCGAAATCAGTAGCAAGTCATCTTGCTACTGATGTAAAACGTTGACTTATCACTAAAAATTCTATCGTCTAAAAATGTATCGTTGTCTGTTATTCTATCCACCATTCTCACACAGAACTGCAGCCAATGTTTATCAACTTTATCATCATCTGTTATGTTTTGGACCAGGGTAAATCTGTTTGTCTCTAAGTTAAATTGTTTATGTAATACGCACCAAACAGTCGTGTTCGGAATGCTAGTCTCACTTCAAGTACGTCAAGTTGTTTCTTTGGACTACGTGCAAATCTTTCTCTGAGTATTCTACAACAGCTTCAGAGACACGTGAGCGTCCTGGTGTTTTTGTATGTGTTTACGCCGTTTGCGTAAAGTCGTTTTATTCCAATGAATTCAATATTATGGTCGAGTCTTGTAGTTTACAGGCTTGGTAATTTTATTTTTGCATTTTTTGTAAGGCTTATCTACGTGTAGTTTTAAAATAGGTTGTTTGGGTTTGTTTTTGATATCATTTCTCTCAGGCTCCAGCTTGACTGACTGTTGCATCAACATATTGGTGTTAGCTTATTTCTATCACGCATTATTTCATTGGTGTTTAATCTTAATGTATATATTAGGCTTAGTGTTTCTTTTTATTCTCAACCAATTTCAATATTGTCATAGTTCCTAGAAGTCTATTTCTCTTTGTCGGCCTTGATGTCATTTCTTCAACGTGCGTATTCAGAATTTATTTTATCAGCCTTACGTAATTCTTTAGTGGTCTGCTTGCTTGTAAATTATATTTGTTATGTCTTCGTTCTCGAATTCCACACATTTTCTCTAATCATTCTCATACTAACACTAAGACACTACTCTTGTTGCCAACACACACTCTCTTAGGTCTGCCTAGCTGTGGTTTCGCTCTCCTTTCACTCACGCCATTTTTTTCGGCAGAGTAGATCAGACCTTCATCATGTCGAGTCGCCTATGACTTTTCGCTCTCCAACTTTGTGCTAATATATTCATCGCATTCATACTCGCATACACGTTGCGGTATTTCTCTATCGAAATTATCTCTAGTTCTACCCGTCAGTGGTTCGTTATTTCACCGATCTCTATGTTTTGTTTTAGACTCGTTTCTTCTTCAAGTTTAATCTTCAAATTCTGTATATTACGTCTATGCTGAAAGTGCTTCAATTACTACAAACTGCCAATTCTATCGACGCCGAATCTTCTCTAGCTGTGATTACATTTTCATCGATGCAGAACCTCTCCAAACTCATTGCTACATTTTTGAGACGCCACAACCTCTAACCCACGTCTCACCCCCGTATTCTTGATACACCACTGCGGACTACGATCAGGATTACTGTATGTATTCATTTACCTTCATTCACGAGTTCGTCTCTTGCTAATATTTGTGTGCTACAGGCAATTTCAATTTTCATTATTTATTACGTTAAACAGTTATTTTATCATTAAAATTTGTGGAACATTCAGTTAATCATAGTTTAAGCCTTTCAAGTTTCAATTTCATTTTCAAGTTTAGTTTAAAAAAACATTTATTCTCTTAAGTGCAATCATGATTGGTGACTTACCTATTTTACGTGCTTTATTATTGCAATTTGTTGTTATGGTAATTAACTCCATAATTTCATCTTGTAACTTGTTGATCGCCAAGATTAATTTTTTCTACGCATGAATTGTGTTCAAAATACTTCTCGTAAATTAACCTAAAGCAAATTACTCCTAATGTGCAGTTATGTTGTAGGACTTTGTAATTTATATTTTTCGAGAAAGCTTACTAGCAAAGGAACTATATTTATATGTTTATTTATTTCAATTTGATTATTGTAATTAACTCTTTTTGTACTATAATCTTATTGTGGCCTTTTTGCTACATTAAACTAGAATTACATGTTTGAATTATTTAATGCTAAGTTTGTTGGTCATAAATCAGGAAAGGCCAGTGCCAATTATAATTTACTGTAATTTATTTTTCTAAGTTAATGACATTTGATCATTGCTAATTTTTCAATATTACAGCATTTGTCAGTAATGCAGTAGTTTTCCAGTCATATTATGTTTATTGATGTTTTGTTTTTCTAAGTATATTTTTTTGTAAATCTCATTTAATATTATTATTACTGATATGCTGATATTTCTTATGTAAAATTAAGTTATGCTTATTTCCTAATTTCATTTAATTTAAGGTTATGTTTTAACATAAGTTCAGTTGTTTTACATAATTAAAGTCCAATTTCTTTTGGCAAATACGAGCTGCGTGTTTTTTGTTAAATTTACCCAACAGTATGTTTAACAGAACAACCTGTCTCAACGAAGGTTTGGTGCCAAACCTTACTCTCCCTTCCGTACTCTCTACGAGAATTACGTTAAACTGCAGTTGCTGACTGCAAATCGTGAAACCAAAACACACAAAAAGTACGTTCTGCAGCAGTAAACGAATTCATTCTAACACTGGTAACAGCGCTGACGAAAGTATTCGGTACTAATGAAAGAGTGAGTCAAAACTTAATATGTTTTGCTATAAAACGAGAGCTTAACCGAATGTGCACGTTATCTCGTAAACTTTTATATTCTTTTAAAGTTGTGTAGTCGTTTGTATAGTAAATGAATCATAATATAAGTACATCTATTACCTTCATAATGTTATATTTGTACCCCACCCTCTTTTAGAAATCATTTATAATATTATTGTATTGTATAATATCATTTAAAATATTATTGTATTAATTTGTATTTAAGTTATCCCTTAATATACATAAAATACCGCTAAAGCAATACATTAAAAAATGTTATTGCACAAAAACCGTGAATGAAAACTGTTGGCTGGATTTTTGAATATGGTTATAAAATATTACCTTAGGAAACAGCAAAACATTTAATTAACAAAATTTCTTATTTAACAATAAATAATATTGTAAAACAAATTAGAAAATAAAACAGATTTCATAGTAATCTTTTATCAGTCGGATAAACTTCTAAGGAAGTTACGTCACATAAAAGATAAATATATGCACTAAAACCTTTCTTAATAGCATTTTTACTAAAACGTTTATAAAAATTATTTAAGCATAGACGTATATTACTAAACGTATATAATAATTCACCTGCTGGAAATATGACAAGTTCTCTCAGAACAAAATCTTTACTTCTTATTTAAACTTTGGTTCTTAAAAGTTGGTGGGCAACTTTTAAGATAAGATATTGTTTAGAATGTGAATATTTATTGTTATGAATGTGAGGGCATCAGTAACTATGGTCACTAACCTAGTGGAAATTATTAGCGTATGAAAAGATGCTATGCCTGACCGGGAAGTGGTGAGACGATAACTACTCAGCCACGGGGGATCGGCTGAGTATTTACTGTAGTTCCCGACAGTATTTAAGTACGGTTATCTTAATAAGTCTGTACAATTATATGGGCTTCTCACCTAACAACTGTCAATCAGTTATCTTTATTCCCTGATTTTCTTTTTAAAAAAAAATCTAAAATCTTCATTCCAGTTAGTTTTTTTTTTCAAGGACCCTTGAGCAAATGTTTGCGATTTGCTTTATTCTTGCTATATTGACGCCTTTAGATCAAACTTAAATGTAAGAGTTTAAAAGATTTTCTGTATATGAAAATTAATTTTTATTAATATGAAGAAGTCCATTACGTTAACCATTAGTTAATTAACATTAATAAACTAATAAAATAATTTTGACCTAAAAATAAACACATATATAAACTTGTAAAATTAATAAATCCCTTCTTTCGAAGGTTAAAAATTAATGAAAAAGATAAGTAAATAATTTTATTCCATACTTTTATAATATTCCGCATATATTTAAACTTAACATATCCGATATATGAAGAAGAATACAAGATATGTTTCTCTGTTTACTTGAAACAACTTTTATTGTATCTGATCCATTTTTAAATTATTTGTTACCACCACCTTTTAAATCAATTTTTCAGTCTCAGTGGTTAATATCTCAAGCAAGCTGTTCATGAGGTATAGCAATCTATAGAAGTTATTTATTATTAAATTTATCTAGTTGTAGTAATGCTTACTCTACATTAAGTTATTTAAAAAATTATAAGTTTATAAAATTATACTAGTTTATAAATTATAGTATTATAAGTGTATTTTTTAGATTCAGTTAAAAGATAATTTTTAAGCCTAATTTTTCTTTACAGTATTATTTAATCTTTTTTCTAATAAAAATGTTTAATAGAAACGAGGTTTCTAAAAAAATATAACCCTCAAATAGGAAAATATAACTGTCAAAGTTCATAGTGAACTTGTTTTGAATAGTTTGAATAATATTCCTAGATAACTAATTTCTGAGGTAGTTTGCGTACCTTATACAGTCAGGACCTGTAGGCATATAGATTCGTTAGAAACACATTGTATAACACTATAAATTTGCTAGGATGTTTGGTTAATTAGGAGTCGACAACAAATAGTAGCTGGGGGTCAGAAACTAGGAGTAATATTCTTTTAGGTGAAATTTAACTACTGGCTACTGCTAGTCTTCATTTTATGATATTCTATTCAAAAAAAAAATTAACTTTGTTTCTAACCAAATTCATCTGAAACACTAATTAATAAATTATTTCTACAAATGTTTCGGGTCAGATTTTTTTAGCTTTTCTTTAAATTAATACGATGTCTAAATTTAAAGTACAACTAATTACGTGAGAATTACGAGTATTGGTAAAACAAATATGAGTAGATAAAGGTTTTTTGTAAAAATGCAGTTTTGAAAAGAAAATTAGATTTTTCCTTTATAGAAATTAAAAGATTCCTTTTGAAGTGTTTATTATTCAAAATTGTATGAATTCATATTTTATAAAAACTTAAGAATTAAATATTGAGGTTTTTTTTAAAAATATAAATGGATGCATAGTTACTTAAAAAAATCATCAAACAAAAGAGTTCAGAAATCATTAACTAACTCCTAATATTGATGGAAGGGTGTTTTTGAAACTACAAATTCTTTTAAATCCTACATAATAATGTTTTCTAGTGGATTTTATCCAGTTTCAACAAATAAAATTTAAAATTATATTTTATATTATCTATATTTGCTTAAAGAAAACAGCTACTTTTGAATCATGATATTTTAACATATGTTTGGTTATTTTTTTGGAAGACATACTTTAAAGTAATTTCCTTATTAGCTTTATATAAAAATAATGCATTTAAAAAAAATTTATGTTTATTTCACTTTCAGTAATTAGTAGTGATATTATTAACGATTTCAGAATTTAAATGGAGCTTAAAAATTTATCATTAATATAAATTTAAAAAAAAATGTTACAGTTATTTTTCTTTATATTTGCAGAAAGTTTCCGAAGAATCTATAAGAAACGTTTTCACAAGGGCCCATAAAACAGGATAAAGATAATGAACTTGCTGCTTCAGCCAGAAATAATGAAAATCTTCCTTTATTGCAGGTTTTAATTCCTCACTGGTCGTTGACTCAATCAATTGTTTTCTATTTTCTATTTTTTTATTTCCTATGTATTTGATAATTATCAAAAACCCAGCCCGGTATTTTCAATGCAAGGGATTTTTGACTGGTTAATCAGTCCTCATTTGGAACTTCTTATTTGGTCACAACAGAATGGCAAGTCATTTTCATACATTTCTGATTTTACGTCCACTACTAAAACATTCATAAAATTTCTATGTTGACTATTGTTTTCCTTTCTTAGTTTCATTCTTAATTAAATGGGAGGTACCTTTCTAAGAAAGGTACGCTAAGACAGTACTCAATACAGAAATCGTAGTGTTCTTATTTTTATTTTTTTTTTCATAAATTGAAATTAAGTATTAATAAAGTTTTTGTAATTTTTGTGTTCATTTAAAAGATTGCCAACTATTAATATTAAAGCGGTTTAAACAAGTTTTTATTATAAAAATGTTAATTTCGTGCAAAATCTTAACTTTTTCTCTTTTAAGTTCTTTATCTACTTTTGAATTTACGAAAACTATTTATATTTAAAAGTACTGCGTTTTATAACATAGCTTTATTATAATTGAAGTTATCGCTTCCTTGGAGTCCAGCATCGCCTAGAGCCTACTAGCAACTCCAAAGCTGCCTAAATGAATAGATCTATGTACCGGTTGAACCGAAATCAAGCCTACAAGTTTTAAAAAGCCCTATTTTTTTTTCATACGGAGTCAATCTGCTGCCGTAATTAAGACTTACTTTTTCTTTGTTCTAGCTTTGTAAGTGTAAGGCTGAAAAAACCGTCGGCAAAGTGGTGGGAAGTCAATCCGCACAATACTGGATGAGTGGACCTTTGTTTTTGCAAACATACCCGCCATCAAGATATACATCAACCTCCTATTACCTCAATTCATTCTCTACACGAATTACGGTTATAAAAAAAATCTCACAAAATCTTGATAAATAAATTAATAAATCTACCAGGAGATTGATAGTGTTTTCAATTATCTTATGATATTACTCTCAGCATTCTAAAAAATAAATTTAACCATATATAAAATTAAGAAACCCGTTTCTTGGATAAATTAGCTGCATTACATATTTTAAGTCATAAGAAAAAAATATTAAAATAAAATTTATAGTGAGGAATGATATTTTTAAATTTAAGTTTTTTGGTAGCCAAGGATCTGTTTTGAGTCCCCACCTATGGAGTCCTCAGATTACAATACCTACGGAGTGTTACCCATATCGCCTACGCTGATGATTTGGCCGTGATGGTGGTGGTGGCAAAGACCGAAGAGGAGGTGACACGTGCGACGAATGCCGCTATCGCGATGGTCGGTGAGTGGATGGCCGGGCTGGGACTCCATCTGTCCTACGATAAATTTCTGTTTGTCCCAATGGCGGGAAGGCAGCGACTGGTAACCTTACCGATTTCGATGGAGGGAGCGATGGTCCCCAATCACGGGAGGCTGCCAAGTATCTTGGGGTGTGTTTGGAGTATAGGGGGACATTCACTCGTCATTTCCAAGCAGTGAGTGAGAAAGCGGGGCGTACTGTCAAGAACTTTGTTAAGTTTATATCGAACGTTGGAGGGCCCCGTATGTCGAAGAGGAGGCTGTACATGCATGCGGCGACCTCGATCCTCCCCTATGGCGCTTGGAAGAGAGCCATGACGGTAGGGAGTAACAGAAGACTGTTGGAGGGAATACAGCGCCGTATGGCTCTTAAGTTGGCGTGGGCATACGCCTCGGGCTCTACTGAGGCGGTGCTGGTAGTGACTGGGATGCTGCCACTTCAACAGCTGGTGGCGGCTAAGCGAAATTTTATCAGGGTGTGTTTAAGGACGATGCCAACGCAATTGTCTACAGAGATTAGCAAGCCAGGTAGGATGCGCCCATGAAAGGGAGTTGAACACATCGTTTGAACATGCAAATTGAGCCGTGGGCGGGGAGGAAGTTTGGTGACCTGGGATTCTGGTTGATACAATTCCTCACCGGCCATGGGATCTTTCGTTCATATCTGTGGGAACGAAGAGGAGCTGAAGACCCCTTCTGTCCCTACTGTCGGGAGTTAGACACACCGGAACACGCGATATTCCAGTGCCCGCGGTGGGACAAGGAACGCCACGACTGTGCTGCCGAAACTGGACATCTCAAGGTGGGGACCATCGTTGGAACGATGTTACGCAGTTCGGTGGACTTTGACACTGTGACGGGTTTTGTGTCGTAAATACTGCAAATGAAATATCGTGAAGCGAGGGGGTGAGGGACAACTCCGTACGGAGCTGCCGTTCGCCGTGCTTGCACGGGTGGGCGGTGGTTATGAAGCCCGGGGACTCTCGAGTCCCTGAGCTAAAAGGCTGAGTCCCGGCGGGGCCGTCCCTTCGGGGTTGTTCCGGTTAGTGGCAAAGCACAAAGGACTGAGTCCTTTGTGCCACGAGTGGTAACATCGCGGCCTTTCATTCGTCGGTCCCGGGTTCGAATCCCGGTCAGGGACGACATTTTTAAACGCTACAAAAATAATCATTTATCTTATCCTCTGAAGAAATACCTAACGGTGGTCCCAGAGGTTAAAGTAAAACAAAAACAAAAAATCAAATTTATATAATCTTTTTTGTTTTGTAAAATGATTTTTATTTATTTTTATGAATAAAAAATAAAGTATAATAGAATCCATTCTATAAATATTCATATATATAAATTTACATGGGATGATTACATTTTTAATTAAAGTAATAATTACGTTTCTTTGATAAATTACAGTTTCGTGTAATATCTTACTAGTAAGATAGCAAGATTACTGCTATGTACTTAGTACATAGTAGTAATAAAACATAGTACTGTATTAATAGTTGTAATGACTAACTAACATTAAAAGTTTAATACGATTATTATTAATTATCAAAGTACTCTGAAAATTAAAACATAAATTAATGACTCCAATGAAATTACAGTTGGTAATTTAATTTCAAAAATTGACTTCACAAGTCTAAGCCAGAAGAGAGGTCAAACCAAGTTCCATTAACTTAATTTTTTTCTCCATTTTTATAAAGAAAATAAAATATAACGTAATGGAACATCAAAGAGCATAAGTTATAACAACATTAAAATAACATTATTTTTTTTTATATTCATGTTAATTAGGTAAAAAAATTTAGAGCTTTAAAAATTCATTAAAGATAAAATATTGTTAGAGATAATAAATTTAAAAATTCTTTTTGTTATAACTTATTTTTTAACTAGACTTTTAACTAAAATTATATTTTATCAAAGATTATTTCTCAGCAAAATCCTTTATTCAAATTTTTATTATTACTTATATTATATGGCGATCACAGGAAACTACAAATATGGTTCTTTAGATGTGATTAGTAGATTGCTAAAAGTTAAGTTAGTCAGGTAGATGAATTTGTAAAGCTTAGTTGAAGTTGTATCCACTTTACGTAGGCATATATTTAAGCCTTATAACCAATTTCACTAATTTTTATAATTTTTTAAATTTTGTAGAAGAAAATTCCTCTCTTAGATCTGCTGAAAATTTCTTCCATTTGTTAGAAAGTAACAATGAAAGATTTTTCAAACAAAAAATCAAATGGTAATTTAAAATAAACTGTTATAAGTACTGCTATTTTTATATTAGGTTAATATTTTACTTTGAGTTGATAGATAGTAATGATATATGTAGTTTATTTTCCAGTCTACATAGCGCTAGAGTAGAGCTACAGCTGTCGAAAGAAAAGTATTCTAATCGGTTCAATTTTGTCATATGCGGTTTTCACCGGATCTTGTCGTTTTGACATCTAAGGAACCCAAAAATTCGAATGAAAATTTTCCGGATGTTTATGTTCGTATGTACGTTCACACGCAAGCGCGGGCGCACTCGCGTGTATGTTCAGTGTTAGGCTGTAAATCACCTTATATCTCCCGAATTACTGGACCGATTTTGACCAAACTTGGCCAGATTTCATCTATGTATGGAGCATACCTGTTTCAACTTAAAAGGTCAAGGGGATTAGGCTGTATAGTAAGATCACTCATAGTAGCTCGAAATTTCGTCTAGTTAAGGTCATATTCATCTTGGGCACATTTGTTAACAATTAAAATATAATAATAATATTTGGAAAAAGTTTTTATCCCACCGCGAAAAATGTAGTAGTAGTCTGTTATGTTGTGACGTCATAGGTGAGCGGTAGAATTAAATTAATTAACAATATTTAAAGTGTACTCGGCTTGGCTGGGTTTCGAACTCGATCCCACGACCCAGAAGACGACCCACGACTACAGAAGGAGGTTGACTCGGTACGAAGTGCGTTAAGCAACGCGGGTACACCAGTCTTCCTTCTGTACAAGTGAAATTTGTTCTACGTAAATTGTGAAATTACATTAATTTAGTTAGCTAGTAACGCCACAATCGCGGGATTAAATAAGATATGCGCGCGCGTTATAATTAGTATCATTGTATTAAATAAACGAAAAAATATTATATTTAAATAAAATGATAAATATTTTTAATTAAGTTGTGTGTGTGTGTGTGTGTGTGTGTGTGTGTGTGTGTGTGTGTGTGTGTGTGTGTGTGTGTGTGTGTGTGTGTGTGTGTGTGTGTGCGTGTGAAGCCGTGCATTAGCCGTGAGACAGGAAAGTTCTACAATTTTGTTATCAACTTTATTGATATTAAAAATAATTTCAAATGAAATTTCAGAAAAACTACATCAAATATTCAAGGAAATAAGATCAATTATTAGCGAAAGCTATCGCTAAATAATAGCAACAACTTCACTGCTATTTTTTGCATTTTACCAAGTAATACTATTTTCTGCAGTTTATATATTTTAGCTCTGTTTTAAAATATTTTAAAAATGAAGAATAATTTATTTAATAGTACGTATAATTAGAAAGTAATATTTATTTAAATATTTCTATATTTTATATAGATATAGTCATTCCAGCCGAGAGTAAAAAGGATTTAGAAGAAACAGTGAACGGAATAGATGAAGTCCTACGCAAGAACTATCGCATGAAAATAAACAAGAACAAAACAAAAGTAATGAAATGTAGTAGAAATAACAAAAATGGACCACTGAATGTGAAAATAGGAGGAGAAAAGATTATGGAGGTAGAAGAATTTTTTTTTTGGGAAGTAGAATTACTAAAGATGGTCGAAGCAGGAGCGATATAAAACGCCGAATAGCACAAGCTAAACGAGCCTTCAGTAAGAAATATAATTTGTTTACATCAAAAATTAATTTAAATGTCAGGAAAAGATTTTTGAAAGTGTATGTTTGGAGTGTCGCTTTATATGGAAGTGAAACTTGTACAATCGGAGTATCTGAGAAGAAAAGATTAGACGCTTTTGAAATGTGGTGCTATAGGAGAATGTTAAAAATCAGACGGGTGGATAAAGTGCCAAATGAAAAGGTATTGCGGCAAATAGATGATGAAAGAAGCATTTGGAAAAATACATTTAAACGAAGAGACAGATTTATAGGCCACATACTAAGGCATCCTGGAATAGTCGCTTTAATATTGGAAGTACAGGTAGAAGGAAAAAATTGTGTAGGTAGGCCACGTTTGGAATATGTAAAACAAATTGTTAGGGATGTAGGATGTAGAGGGTATACTGAAATGAAACGACTAGCACTAGATAGGGAATCTTGGAGAGCTGCATCAAACCAATCAAATGACTGAAGACAAAAAAAATTATTTAAAGTTATTTTCTTTATGGGTCCTCGAAATTAGAATTGTAGTAACAAATTCTGATAATTCGTCAAAGTATTTGTAAAATTACTGTTTTCCTTCTTACAAATAATTGAGAATAAATTTAAAACCACGTGCGCTACATGCTACTTTTCATGGTAATTTTAATTTAAAGGGCATCGAACCTGGAAAATTAAAAAAAAAATTATTAAATTTTAAACAAGGGACTGTTGGTTGTTAAGTATTTTAAGTTTACCTTATATTCATAAACCCACCGGGTTAGCCTAGCGGTTAACGCATCTTCCCAAATCAGCTGATTTGGAAGTCGAGAGTTACAGCGTTCAACTCCTAGTAAAGCCAGTTATTTTTACACGGATATGAATACTAGATCGTGGATACCGGTGTTCTTTGGTGGTTAGGTTTCAATTAACCACACATCTCAGGAACGGTCGAACTGAGAATGTACAAGACAACACTTCATTTACACTCATACATATCATCCTCATTCATCCTCTGAAGAATTATCTAAATGGTAGTTACCGGAGGCTATACAGGAAAAAGAAAGAAAAGGTTATATTCATAAAAAATTGGCATTAATATTAAGGTTAAAATAAATTAGTTCAGCAAGTTCCTTTAAAATCAATTTGGCCGTTTAAAAATGAGTACGCAAAGAGAAAAACACAAATAACAATATTAGATTACACTGAATATAATGAGGTATTGATATTTCTTCGGTTTTACACAAAAGAACAAAATGTAATTTTACCAAAAAATTATTTTTAAAACAGACAAAATTTCATTTTGATTACATACCTAAGGCTGAAGATAAAATAAAATTTTTCTTACTTCATACAGAAAATTTGAAATAATTACATTATTTTATTAAACCTAATAGTGTCTCATTATTGTACTCATAAATAAAACATCACAATAAAACATATTCTACTTTCCTTTTTAATTTAAACGAACCTTGCAGCTTACAAAACGTAGTTTGTCGGAAACAAAAATTATTAATACTTTACAATAAATAACGTTGTAGAATGGGATTCGCTCTAATTTAAAGCTGTACTGCTTACGTTTGGTAAACTTAAGTCTAAAAATTAACTGATTTACAAAATCAATAAAAACAGTATTGAAAAAAAATTTTTATTTCAGATTGGGTAGTGGTTTGTGAATTTTAAACTAAAAGCTGTAGATACAAACAATCGTATGAAAATTAAAGAAATATTTTGAAACTATTACACTGTATATAAGAAACGGAAAAAATTTCAAGATAAAGTGCCAAAAAAAAAGAACAAAATTCTTACAAGCATGAGTCTTGCAGCGCTTTGTTTTCGAAAAAAACTTTCAAATAATTTTGAGAAAATAATTGGAAACACAAAAAATAAAAATTGTCTTAAAACAATTTTTAAGCTACCAGATAAACAACTTAGTTAAATTGCCAGTAAACAAATTTACTAGCTGTCCACTGGACTGATCTAACTGTTAACTCCTTGTTGCAAGTCAGTTGATTAACTGCTGAATTTCGAAGTCGAAGGTTCTGAAGTTCAAACCCTAGTAAACTTTTAGTTCCTTTTATACATTGAATTCAACAACTTAGGTTGTTGGGGGTTCCATTATCCACACGTCTCAGGAATGGTCGGTCTGAATCTGTACAAGAATACATCTACATCTCATTTACATGTCATACATATATCATTTCACTGGACCTTAGGGGAATAGCTTATGGTCACTTGTTGAACAAATACAGACGTAAATATAAGGAAAATCAATTGGCAGTAAGAAAATAAAATTTTTCAAAAAATAAAAAATAATATTTTAAAAATTATTTAAATGGTTATTTATTTTTTTATAAATTTAAAATAAATAAAAAATTTTTAATTTTTTAAATTTGTTCTGAGAATACCTTTTTAAGAATGTAAGTGAATATGAGAAGTGATTAAGAAATTTGATTTTTATTTATTAAAAAAGAGACTGTAACAGCAAAAATTTCAAAAAAGTCCACAAGTAGTAAATTTTAAATTTCCTTCAAGTGGTACGAGTGTTCTTTACTAAGTATTTTCCATGTTTCAAATTCGCTCGACATGCTTATGTGATTTCAGATTCCTCTAGTACTGAGTCCCCGGTTACGTTTAACTTCAAAAATTATTTTCCGTTCTTCATCGAAAAGACATTGTTCTTGTCGTTCAACAAAATAGAAACACGGTGGAAAAAAACAAATACCCGTAAACACTGAAAAACTTAATAAAATATTTTCAGAATTAGAATCCTTATATTAAGGAAACTTTCTTGAGATTCAGTATAATAGCTACGTATTTATACTATTATATCAGTAAATAAAAATTATGTATGCATATTTTTCAACTGAAAATGGAAAAGAAATTTTTAGGAAGTGATGATTATATTCTATAATTCTATATATTAACAATATTCTATAATATTGTTAAATATTGAAAACATGCGAAGTTCAAATGCAATAAACAAAATATAATTTTTAATTAGCTGTTAATTCTGTCAACATTGAAAATAAAAAGTTCTAAATTATTTTTTTCTAAAATATTTCTTAATAATGAGTTTTTTTAAATCAGCAGAAGCAAACTTAGGCGGAATAAAGAGAATTGGTAGAAAACCTTGGGTTTCAGAGATATATTGCAGCTGATGGATGAACGTAGAAAATATAAGAATGGTAGGGAAGAAGAAAGTAAAAATAACTATCGGGAATTAAGAAATGCTATAAACAGGAAGTGCAAACTGGCAAAAGAAGAGTGGTTAAAAGAAAAGTGTTCAGAAGTGGAAAGAGAAATCAACATTGGTAAAATAGACGGAGCATACAGGAAAGTTAAGGAAAATTTTGGGGTACATAAATTAAAATCTAATAATGTGTTAAACAAATATGGTACACCAATATATAATACGAAAGGTTAAGTCGATTGATGGGTGGAATATATTGAAGAGTTATACGGAGGAAATGATTTAGAAAATGGTGTTATAGAGGATGTTGAGGAGGATGAAATGGGAGAAACAATACTGAGATCTGAATTTAAGAGAGCATTAAAGGATTTAAATGGCAGAAAGGCTCCTGGAATAGACGGAATACCTGCAGAACTACTGCGGAGTGCAGGTGAGGAAGCGATTGATAGATTATACAAACTGGTGTGTAATATTTATGAAAAAGGGGAATTTCCGTCAGACTTAAAAAAAAGTGTTATAGTCATTATACCAAAGGAAGCAGGGGCAGATAAATGTGAAGAATACAGAACAATTAGTTTTCCTAGTCATGCATCAAAAAACTTAAATAGAATTCTATACAGAAGAATTGAGTGGAGAGTGGAAGAAGTGTTAGGAGAAGACCAATTTGGTTTCAGGAAAAGTATAGGGACAAGGGAAGCAATTTTAGGCCTTAGATTAATAGTAGAAGGAAGATTAAAGAAAAAACAAACCAACATACTTGGCGTTTATAGACCTAGAAAAGGCATTCGATAACGTAGACTGGAATAAAATGTTCACCATTTTAAAAAAAAATTAGGGTTCAAATACAGAGATAGAAAAACAATTGCTAACATTTACAGGAACCAAACAGCAACAGTAATAATTGAAGAACGTAAGAAAGAAGCCGTAATAAGAAAGAGAGTCCGACAAGGATGTTCCCTATCTCCGTAACTTTTTAATCTTTACATGGAACTAGCAGTTAATGATGTTAAAGAACAATTTAGATTCGGAGTAACAGTACAAGGTGAAAAGATAAAGATGATACGATTTGCTGATGATATAGTAAATCTAGCCAAGAGTAAAAAGGATTTAGAAGAAACAATGAACTGCATAGATGAAGTCCTACGCAAGAACTATCGCATGAAAATAAAAAAGAACAAAACAAAAGTAATGAAATGTAGTAGAAATAACAAAGAATGTGAAGAATAATCACTGAATGTGAAAATAGGAGGAGAAAAGATTATGGAGGTAGAAGAATTTTGCTATATCTCATGTCTTCAGTCATTTGACTGGTTTGATGCAGCTCTCCAAGATTCCCTGTCTAGTGCTAGTCATTTCATTTCAGTATACCCTCTACATCCTACATCCCTAACAATTTGTTTTACATATTCCAAACGTGGCCTGCCTACACAATTTTTTCCTTCTACCTGCCCTTCCAATATTAAAGCAACTATTCCAGGATGCCTTAGTATGTGGCCTATAAGTCTGTCTCTTCTTTTAACTTTATTTTTTCAAATGCTTCTTTCTTCATCTATTTGCCGCAATACCTCTTCATTTGTCACTTTATCCACCCATCTGATTTTTAACATTCTCCTATAGCACCGCATTTCAAAAGCTTCTAATCTTTTCTTCTCAGATACTCCGATCGTCCAAGTTTCACTTCCATATAAAGCGACACTCCAAACATACACTTTCAAAAATCTTTTCCTGACATTTAAATTAATTTTTGATTTAAACAAATTATATTTCTTACTGAAGACTCGTTTCGCTTGTGCTATTCGGCATTTTAGATCTCATATATCATGAAAGAAATTTGCTAAATCGTACTGAACTGAATTAGCAAGAGAAAAGGCTAAAGAATCATTTACAAAATTTTAAAAACTGCAACTATCTCCTATTTTGAAACTACCATCACGTGAATATTATTAAAAAAAAAAAAACATTTTCCTCAAATTTAATATTGACGACTGTATGAAGTGTTCATGTAGTTATTTATTTTAGTTATAGTTAGTTTTTTAGTTCTTCAATTTTTCTATTGATATTTTACAACAATCCAAGGCAATTAAATTTATTGTATTTAATTCTTATGTTTTGGTTTTATTACAATAATTCTGTAATAAAATTAATAAAATAATTTTACATAATTCTTTCGAACTAAAATTTAAAAAAAAAAAAATTATTATCTTATTCAATCAGATTAAATAATTATTAAAAGAAAAAGTTTGTTTTAGTCTGAAACAAGTGTAATAAAAGTAGATCGGATTACTCCAAGAAATAAGGACTGCCCTGTGGTAGGATGATTGGGTCTAGTGTAACAGTGCTGCTATATTTTTTCTTCTTTGACAAAAAGGAATTGCAATGGGAAACTCATTCGCCAGAGAGGATGTCACGTATTACGTAACAAGGAACTAGAATGAAAGGATTTTCTTTAAAATATATGTATTATTCTTGTTTATTAGTTTAGATTGTAGAGATTTATTTTTATAATTTATAAGCCTCTGAAAAAATTTTATATCATTATTATAATTCGATTATTTAAAAAAAAAATAAAAAGTAATAATTAAATTTGATCGCGATCTAAGTGTACTAAACAAGATGTTGTAGCATTTTTATATATGCTGATAACTTTACTATTTACTGAGATATGAATTGAAAATAGTACTAATATTCCTTCAGAATATTAGTAGAATTCTTATTTTTGGTTATTTCAGCTGTTTTTACTGGTATTGTGATTTTATTGAGGTATTCACTGGGTATTGAAAAACATTCAAAAGGAAAGAAAATCTTCACTCTTATAAGACTGCCAGATTTTCACACGGGTTTTTCCAGATTTTTTTCCGAAATGATTTGTTTCTAAAATACAAATATTTCGGTAATTCACTTATTTCTTTTCTAGTATTAAAGTAGATAATACAGATAAAATTAAATTAATTAACGAAATAAATAAACATTATTTGATAAAATTTACAAGAATTAATAAAATACTAAATGTATTTAGATATACTTAAAATTATGATAAAGTTATTTACTCGTAAAATAAGAATGAAAAAGTATTGCCTTTATGTAAAAATGAAAGTTGACTTCCATAAAGAACTATAGAAATAACATAATGCGATAATACATCATATTTCATTAAAAAATAAGTGTGGGTAATAAGGAGAATAATAATTATGGGAGTTTCCTTTTTGATTGAGTCTGCCTGTGTATTACAAATCGGATCCTTGAATTATTAACTTAACTACCAACATTCATTTCTGTTCTTCACCATTTCCAGCTTCACTTTGACAATTTTTGATTTATGTAAATGTTATTCGCTTTGTATTTGTCAAAATAACCTTTAAACAAGTAAATCATAGTCAATAAAGATTTACGATGTGACTTAAGAAGAATAAGAACATAAGCATTGTAGGATTTCATAATAATATTATTCATTAAACAATAACATGATAAAATATCAATATATTTTAATATGTATATAAATAAACAGGCAAATATAAAATAAAAACATAAAATTGTAAAAAAAAAACCTAATAAACCAACAAAAATTTTTAATTAAGTCAGAAATTCCATTGTTAAACGACTATCAATTATAGGTAAATGAGGATTAGCAATAAAAGTACTAACGACACAAAGAAAATCTAACTTTAATTCAATCAAATATATAACTTTAAAAAAATTTTTAATTTATAATAATAGTAATATTTTAGAACATTTTACTATTATATCGAAGGATTTGGACAGATAATATTTTCTTTTTGTTATTCTTATTATATTTTTTCCTCTTTCCAATTATTGTACTAATTATATTGTATTGTGAAAAAACATCATGATTAACCACTCAATTAGTAGGATTTTAAGGTATTGCTGATTCATTGTTTTATGTTGTTTAGAATCTATCTAACAATTAAACGGGACAATTAAATTACAAGTATACTTCTAATCATATTATTTTTATTGAAGTATGGAAAAATATGCTTAGACGAAAACAAATCATTAATCGTTTTAGAGAAATACTCGAATTACAATTTTGTGTATTATTAACTTAAGAAAGAGAAACTCTTGCGTGGTCGACTTTGATGTGTATTTTTTTAAATAACAAGAGCTTCATGTTCAGTTTTTAAGTAAAAGCGAGTAATAAAGTTGGTATCAATTGACTTCTTTACTGATCTGAATATATAACCCAAGATCAGCTCACGAAACCCACTGTCATCTTTATATGTGAAATCATCCCTTTATCAGAACAGGATCTGCCTCTAAAGAGAACATCCTGCCTTCAGAGAAAGCAATTCTGACTGATACCGTATGTAGAGTAATTGGTTTATGTCCATCACTATCACAAGAAATTACTGTTACAGATGAGTAAAGCAACATATTAAATTTTTTTCTGTCGTGAAGTAACGCATTGTATATAATGATTCATATGAAGGAAAACTATTGCTAAAGATTATTTATAAATTGAATTTACAAGTTATTTATAATATATTTAAATTAATAAAACTATTTTAATTATTTATAATCATACTGATTTGATTAAATTGCTGTAAAAAGTTTTTAAAAATATTTATTACTTGCGAACTTATATTCAAGATAGATAAAAAATAATTAACTTATAAGCTCGTACGGGATATTATAATAAGATATACATTTTATAATATTTAATACTAATATTTACATCGATAAATACACTTTACATAAACTGTTACAGTCTTTATTTTTATCGTTCTTAACAACTTTTAAAACAAATTTCCAATTTTAAAACTGTATTTGTAATTTATGTAACAAAAAAATTGTTTGTTTTAATATTACTAGTATATCTAATAACAATACAACTTTATTATTTCAAAAAGGTCTTTCTTTCTTATTTTAAATTGATTGAATATTTAAAAAAATTAGTTATCCTAAGAAGTATCATATGTATTATTCAAAATTTTTTAAAAAAATTACTAGAGATTTTAAGATATTTAAAACCATTTTCTTATTTTAAAAACGGTCCTCCTATAAATAACGTGGATTAACTAGTACATTCTAATAGAAAATATTTTGGTGGCTAACGTATTTTACTTTATGGTACACTTTCACGGAAAAATCTACGAAAATGATTGTTAAAATTAGACTAAAAATAATGGACGTTCTTGTTCGTTCCAGAGAGGGCTTGTACCCGGATTGTAAGGTTAATGACATTGTGGACCATGTCCTTTGTGTTTGTTCCCGGTACGAGACTGAACGTACAATAGTTGTTAGGGAACTCGGGAAAGTGAATCCCTTTCTTGATCTGCGAGTCTACTAGAAGACTCGCAGAAAATGGACTATTGTGGCCGGCTTCCTCCGTTTCTTCACTTTGAGCAGAAGGTCTGAAGGGTTATAGTAGAGTAGCACCCCGGGTTGCTAGGGACCGGCTGGGCAGTTGATTGGCCGGAAGTAGGCGTGTTGGCATCGAGCCTCGTTTAGTTAGTAAAAGTAATGGTGATTATTGTTAATATTAGCTGTCGGCGGAACGACGACTGCACTTCCGAGGGTATGGGTAACCATGTAGCCGTGAGGTGTAGCGGCGTCTCGACAATGGGAGTAAGTGAAGGTAAATGTCACACGGGACTCTGCGATGGAGCTGAGTGGGAGTAGAAGATCTGTTCGCCTCTCCATAGTAGACCAGACTGGTGTCTATAAAGAAGCCAAGTTAAGGTTATGAAGTTCAGTTCACTAAGGGAACTAGGAATAAATTTCGTTGTTGCGAACCACATTTTTGGTGGTATGTTATTATTCATTGGCCTCGAATTTATGAAACATTTACACACGAATTGGCTCTATAAAATGTAGAACTAGGCGCGGGGTTCATGCAACCACGAACTCGGTTAGCTAGTCAGAGGGCAACGATGAAGGACATTCAAGATGTCCGGATGAGGCCTGCAGCGAAGGCAAGAGCTGAGTTTATAATATACTGGTGTAAATGTTTATCGAGGCATTTACATCAGTGGCATCCCAACGAGGCCTGGCTTATTACTATGAGATGTAAAAATTAG